>NC_056726.1:576446990-576534490 GCF_019279795.1 Protopterus annectens
CTCAGTACATATCATAAGACTCTAGTTTTCATCCTGACTTAAAATCTATGACCCATGAGAAATTGCTGTCTCCTGTCGATTCTGACAAATCTTTATGAGTCCTCCTCAACTCCTCCTCAGCTTTAAACTAGCATGCTAATTACAATGTGAAGAAAGACCTTTCCCTGCTCAGGTTATCTTATAAAATCAGTCTACTTTTCATTGTAGGCATACACAGCATCATTGCCAAATTTATCTCAATTCCAAAGCTTGAGTAACCCTGCATTATTGGTGCAATCTGTACTGGGACATTTCAAATTATACTCAATAAAATGCGTGGATTCACAAGTCTCACAAATGATAGATGCCAACATTACCATCATATGAAAAATTTGAATTGCCTACGAATGGATGAATGGGCCACTCCTCCAATAGTCAACAAAAAATTATAAATTATTGAATCTCAGTTTGCGCTTCTCTGCAATGAATAAGTTCACACTTTGAACCTCTTTCTAACTACTTTGCTTTCAGATTATTGGAAATTATACCTCAAGCAGACCCCAATTTGTTCTTTCTCTACAGAAAAGATTTACTCTAAACTCATAACCAGTCTGTAATTCCCTTCTGCGCTATATTGGAGTTGTCCTTGCCTGAAAAAGAACTTAATTGTGTAATTATGTTTCATAAAACATCATTTGTAAATGTTTCTAAAAATGACTTCTTGTTTCATTTATACAGCACCAACTAACCAATTATTTTATTCTCACTTAATTTCCTCACACGAGGGGGGGGGGTAGCTGGCAAATTCCATTTTGTATTCAAGGTCTTAGTGCTAGCCCTACCCCCGGACACCTATGACTTAAAAATGGACACATCTCTCAAACTCAGACTACAGGACCATGTCAGTACACCTTTATGGGGCATACCTTGTTATGACCCTGATGAGAAATGTTGAGCATGACCTGGATGGTGCCCATGATTAAGGGTGGCAGGTGTGTTCATATGCAAAAGTGATACTGTCTCAACAACAGCCTTTGTACTGTGATGTGGGGTCTGCAGTAGCACTTCATTCTTCTGGCTGGTTAACTTTTCCATGTGTTGCTTCCCTCAAGTGGCCATGACAGTACCTGTACACCTATGGGTGAAACATGTTCATATGTTTATATGTTCAGATACAGTGTTTAGGCCATTCAGCCATCAAAGAACATTGATTCCACAGTATATGGCATGTAATCCTTATCACCCACCCAAATATCCAGGTTCCTTTTAAAACTATCAAAACTATTTGAATTATAGGGAAATTGTTCCAAAATCCTGTAATTTTAACATCAATAAACTGCGCTTGGATTTTGAGATTTCCCTTTTTAAGTGCAGACATCATATTCTTATGTTTGCACATTTTAATATATCTGTTAAGCTTGATGTTATACATAATTTGTAATATAAAATCCTGAAAGAGTGTAAAATCTTACCATAACAGTAGATGTCCTTTCCTCATTGTTGCAGTATTCCTAACATATAGAGTTCCTAACATATGGGATTCCCTGCTGTGGGTGGTCTGACGTCGGCCAGTATACCAAATCCTACTGTTGTTTTAAGGTATGATGAACATCACACATATGCTCTTGGCATAGGGTAGGGTATAAATGTGATGTCTGGACGTACCATCCTCAGAACTGATTGCCTCAGTAGGAACACTAGTCTAAGGAAACCCTGGAGGTAACAGGAAGGAAGGAGGGAGGGAATGAATACTGCAACAATGAAGGCAAGGACATCTACTGTTATGGTAAGATTTTACACAACTGTACTATGTCCTTACATTCACTGTTGCAGTATTCTTAACTTTTGGGAGAGTGCCAAAGCTCAAGAAGAAACTTGGGAGGAGGAAGGAGCAGTAGAGTCCTCTAAAAAGCCATGAAGAGTGGCCCTAGCAAAACCAGCTCTAGCGCTGGAGATGCCACCTAACGTGTAGTGCTTGGTAAAGGTATGCACAGAAGTCCAGGTAGCTGCTTCAGGAATAGAATTAGTATCCAACCACTTGCAAAAAGCACCAGAAGAAGCCACAGCTCTAGCAGAATGAGCCTTTACAGGAGAAGGAAGGCTCTTACCATGAAAAATATAATAAATATAAAGGAGTAAAATGTCAGTATTAAAAATGGGTATGATTTATACTGAATAAAGAAGACAATATTACAGTAATAGTCTCATATAGGTTACATATAAATAAAACTGTAACTGCCTGTCAATAAAATTCAAAACCCTGGACTGGTTGTGTTTACTCTGGTATGATATGAATTGAAATGTGTACAGGTTATGGATAGCAACTATACTCTGAAAGCATTAAACAATCAAGTGTCATCTGAAAAAGTTAGTGCCTCTGTAAGACACGAGATTAACTGACATTAAAAATGTCATGCACCAAGATCTGATATCTGAATAGTAATGTTGTATTAACCACTGTTTTCCACACTGTGCTATGTCAGAAGGTATGCATAGGAATGTGTGTGTAAGAATGTTGTAATTACAAGGTCAGATTGTACAACAAAGAGAGAATGAGACAGAAATCATTCAAGGAAGAGACTGCAGTTTCACAATAGTTTCTTCTGATGAAACACAAACTTGTATTTTTAGCAGAAACAGCCACAGTTCAAATCCAGGGAGTGGTAGTAAGCTGTACGCATAATTTCAACTAGTATTTTGTGAATATGTGTAGAAACAGTCAGGTAGTGTTAAGAAACATTCCCTCCACAGGTATTCCAGGTAAGAGAAGATATAAAGTAGCTATAAGAAGGCTGTAGTCATACTGTGTCCAACACCCATGGTCCAACCCCAAGGCTGAAAATGACAGCAAGATAAGTACATGCAGCAAGTTGTCTCCCCCAAGAAATGTTCAAAAGTGATATTCTGTCACAGCTACTAGTCCCTGCTACCAACAACCAGGGTGACCGATAGAAATCAAGGCTGAATATTTCAGTAACACATACACACGCGCGCGCGCGCGCACGCACACACACACACACACACACACACACACACACACACACACACACACACATACACACACACACATTATGAGTGCACATATGTAACCCTGACTATGTGAATATGGATAGAAACAGTCAAGTAGTATTAACAAACATTCTCTCCACAGATCTTCCAGGTAAGGGAAGGTATAAAGTAGCTATAAGAAGGCTGTCATTATACACTGTGTTCAAACATACCACTGCCCAACCCAAGGCCATAGGTTGTTGTAATAATACTTGTAGAGTAATGATTAGAGCAATGATCATTAAAGCTGTGACCACTGCAAGAATCTACATTTGTTAATTAACATCTCTCTTGCTCCCCCACCTTATCTTCACCAATAATCTAAACACAAAAATGAATGGGTATGTTTTCCACCAAACCTACTGTTGGGACTTGTGTCCTATTTCTATCGACGGCTTCTGTCCATAAGGGAAATGCGGGTCAGACTGGCGCTAAATTTATAATTTTCCATCTCATTGTCAAGGTTTTGTTTGAATAGAGTCAGGGATGAACTCTGTTTTACATGGATAGTGAACCTATTCCATTGTGCAGGGTCCTTTGGAACACATAGCTGTCTATCCAACATGTTCTGTTTATGTCACAAACGAAGTTCAGATCCCTAAATCTAGTGTTCCTGGTGTTGTTTGTTTTGTGCATATTTGTAGGTTCATAGGTGTATACTAGGCTAGTGGCCCTCGAGCCTTTACAAGCCTAGCACATAGGATTACCCTGGTATCGTGCCACCCGACCTTAGTTCCCAGTGCCTCTGTCAAGTAGAGCTACTGGAATGATCCCTGGGATGAATTTTCTATTTCCCATCCACTCATCAAGATTTCTTTTGAAGAGGGCCAGTGAGGTGTTCTGTTTGACATGTATGGGAAGTCTATTCCATAGCATGGGCAGTCTCTGGGTTATGAACCTGTCCCTCAAGCTTGTTCTGTTGATTGTAGTAATGAGGTCGAGGTCTCTGGAGTGTGTGGTGTGGAGGGATTGGGATTTCTTTAGATGTAGCATTTCTATTTCTAACAGAGCTGGGTCAGACATGGCTTTGTAAGTCAAGCAGTGATCACCTCTAAGTAGGCAATATGAGACAGAGAATAGTTGGAGTTTTTTGAGTCTGTCCATATAGGACAAGTGTTTACGGCCTAGGATATCTTTGTGAGGTACTTTTGTGGCCTCTCCAGTTGTTGCAGGTGTCTAGTGAGGTACATGCCAAATGGGGCATTGTACTTGATGATTGGCCTAATGAGGGAAGAGTAGAGGGAGAAAATGACCTCTTTCTTCCTGGATGAAAAACCCTTAGTAATGAGATGTGCCACATAGAAGGACTTTCGGACCACAGTGGCAATGTGGTGGTCAAAAGACAGGTTGCTGTCAACCTGTGTTCCTAGATCTCTTATAACACCTTCTGTGTTCAGTGGACTACCATTGATGTGGTAATTCATGGGAACTGGGTTTTTCCCAAAGGGGATGATAACACATATTTTGGCATTGAACTTAAGGCAATGGTTCTGACACCAGTCACTGGTCTCAGTGAGGCCTTTCTATAGGATATCAGCATCACTTGGGGAGTTAATAATAACTTCCAACTTGCAATCATCTGTGAACTTTGTCACCCAGAGTCCCTTCGTGTTGGCCTGGACTTCAGGTAAGTAGATACCAAGCAGGAGGGGATCCAGGACCAGACCCTGTGGGACTCCATTCATGACTGGTTGGCAGTCTGACTTAGAGTCAGCTACTTTCACACTGTGGGCTCTATCTGTGAGCCAGTTTGCAACCTACCTAGTGATATAGGGGTTGATGCCTAGCTTAGTGCGTTTTTCTATGATTCCTGTTTGGGGAATAGTATCAAAGGCCTTGGCCATATCAAGGTAGGCTGTATGAACAACATTACCTTCATCCACAGCTCTGGAGACTGACTCAAAGAAGTCGACCAGGTTGAGCATGCATGATCTACCCTTCACAAAATCAAACTGTGTGGGACCCAGAGTTTGGAGATTCCCTATATCCTTGTTTATTAGGTTGATGATGATGTGTTCCATAGCTTTGCATATCAGACTTGTCAGGCTAATGGGGTGATAGTTCCCAGGGTCTGTAGTCAATCCTTTGTGGAGAGGGATGACTGTAGCAGTGCGCCATTCAGTAGGGACAAAACCTGAGGTGAGGCTGTGATTGAACAGGGCACACAGGTGAGGTACCAGTTCACTCTGTGGTTCATGTAGACCACAGCCAGGGATATTATCAGATCCCATAGAAGCTATATTCTTGGTCTTGGACAGTGCTGTTTTAACCTGTGCAGCAGTAATACTGGGTGCATGGCAATCCACTGGTATTGTGATTGGTCCTTTGGTGGGGGAGAGAGGGTAAAGTTGGCACTGAATCTGTCGGCCAGTATATTGGCAATATCTGTTGGCTCAGTATAGAAGGTACCATTGTGCAGCAGCTCAGAGCAAATCTGGGAATTACTGTGGAGATTATTTACATAACTATAGATGGCCTTGTGGTTGTCTTTACTATCTGCTGCAATTCTGTTTTCATAGCTAGCTTTAGAGGATTTGATGAGGGAACTCAAATTTTTGTTGTGGCTGAAGAGGGAGTTTTTCCAGTCTTGGGACTTCACCTTATTCTGCATCAGTTCCTTCCTTCTGTTGTAGAGTTTGTTTATGGCAAGGGACCACCAGATTGGTTTCCTTTTTTTGGAGGAGATCACCTTGGTTCTATTGGGCATGGTGAGATCCATACATTTGTGTACATGTTCGTACAGTGTAGTGGTGTATGATTCGGCAGTCACGCAACTATTCTCCATTTGCATGGGTGCTGTGAAGTTAGGCACCTCTGTTTTTAGGAGCCCAAAGTTAGCTTTGGAGGAATTTTTCATGGTGGTTACCTTTGCGGGGGTGGGGGGTTGGAGGGATGTGGATTTCCAAGGTGATTTGTTTGTGGTCGGATCTAACCAGGGAGGAGTTGACTACTGATGTAGAGCAATGGTCGCCCATGTTAGCAATGACCAGGTCAAGTATGTTGCTACCTCTAGTGGGGGTAAGAACGAGCTGGTCCAAGGCATTGGAATTAATGAATTCCAGGAAATGTTGGGCAAGTGTATTGGTACATGAGTAGTTTTCCCAGTTAATGGAGGGGTAGTTGAAGTCGCCCAGTATGAGAGTGTTAGATTGGAGCCTAATATTCTCCAGGGTGCTTAGGAATGTGGAGTGTGTGTCCTGGGACATGGTTGGGGACCTATAGCAGGCAACGACCTGAATCGCTGTCTTGCCCAATGTTAGCTGCACCTGAAGTATCTCTGATGCGTTATGTTGGGCTACCAGTCTGGAGGTGTGTGCATCCTTTATGAATATGGAAACACCACCGCCTTTGGAGCTTCGGTCCAAGTTCTGGGGCTGAAAGGTGTGGAATGAGTTATAAAAACAGTGCACACAACAGCAGCAAAGGACAGAAACAGTACAGCAAATATATAAATAGTAAAGCAAATATACAGCAGAGTGCAAACTGAGTTACAAAAAGTGTACTTCTCAGTTTGGACTATCAGAAACATTCCAACTCTGCCCACAGTCAGGAGAATTCAGTTGTCTGCTATATCAGCTCTGCACAAATTCACAGAAATGCAGTTTGTAATGGAGGTACAACACAGAAAATACACCTCAGGCAATGACTAACAGCTAAAATGGGCTGGCCCAACAAGACCCACCTGAAACTAGCTTCCGAGTTACCCTGAGAAACAAAGTGCACAAAACAGCAGCAAAGGACAGAAACAGTACAGCAAATATATAAATAATAAAGCAAATATACAGCAGAGTGCAAACTGAGTTGCAAAAAGTGTACTTATCAGTTTGGATTATCAGAAAGATTCCAACTCTGCTCACAGTCAAGAGAATTCATCTGTCTGCTATCAGCTCGGCACAAATTCCCAGAAATGCAGTTTGTAATGGAGGTACAACACAGAAAATACACCTCAGGCAATGACTAATAGCTAAGATGTGCAACAGATCCATAATGGCTGGGTCTGAGGTAGGAAACTGTATACAGGGATAGAGCCTTTAGGTGATCAGTGTGGATATTCATACTCTGAATTCTCCTGGGCAATCAGTGTGAGAAAGGATATTCATACCCTGAATTCTCCTTGTGATAAACCTTTGTGGGCATTCCAGCTGTTGCAAGTGGTTAAATACTTCCCAAACGAGGCATTGTATTCTGTGATAGGTATGATTAGGGCCAAGTGTAGTGGTACTATAACTTCCTTGGACATAGATGCCATGCTGTTAACTAAGCTGAACTACATAGAATGATTTTTTTTTTAATTATCTTAGCTACATGTTAGTCAAAGGCCAGATTGCTGTCTACATATGTTCCCAGATCCCTTACTACTTACTTGACTCTTAGGTGCATTTTTTTTGATGCAGTAATTAACTTGCATTGACAGTTTCCCAAAAGGACATTATAATGCATTTTTTTTTGCATTGAGTTTTAGGCCATGGCTTTGACACCAGTCATTTGTCTGGGTTAATCCCACTTGCAAGATGTTTGTGTCTTGGAGGAATCTATAATAGCTCCCAATTTATTGTCATCTGTAAACTTGGCAAGCCAGAGGCCTTTAACATTAGCCTTGATTTCCGAGAAGTAGGTTGTCATAGTATGGGCCGTTATGAATAGCCTGCAGATGGAAGAAGATGTTTGACAAAGCAATGTTTCTGGGATGGAAATGAAAAGATATGACAGCAGCAGAACCTGGTCCTTGAGGGTTAGCTTGCTGTCAGAAATAACCCAGATTATACACCTTCAACAAGAGTTCAAGTTTTCCACCACAACAGATGATGTTAGGGGATGCACTATAGTAGCTAACTCCCTCAAATTGGCAAGACCACAACTTTTGAGGTACTGAGCTTCAATAGATTAATGCCTCCCAATAATGAATAAATTCCAAGTCGCAGAACAGATTTTCTAATGTCACACAAAGATTCTGGAAGAAAGGACAGCTATGACTGTATGCCATCAGCATACCTATCCTTTGTATAGCATCTAATAAGAGAAGGGCCTAGTAGGAACCATAATGTATACCACATGTAAGAGCATAGAGAACAGAAGAATTTACCTATACCACCATTTTTTGTGTGTGCCCAGAAAGGTGGGACACAATCTAGTCCAGCACTACATCAGTGATACTACTATAAGATTACACATGATCTGACAGAATCCCATGATCCAGTGTGTCAAATGCAGATGAGAGATCAAACAAGTGTAGAGTTGAATAACTGGATTGGTCTCTTTTCTGAGGAGTTCCTTAAAGATATTAGTAAGAGTTGTTTCAGTATTATGGCTAGAATGAATGCCAAACTGGAATGTATCTAAAATGCCATTTTTCATAAGGAGGGATCCAACACAATATAAGCTGCTTTCTTCAAAACTTTGCTCAAAAATGGAAGGTTGGTGATAGGTCTATAGTTGTCTGGACTGTTTAAGGCCACTTCTGGACAGTCAATACCTACTTTCCTCAGTTCATAGAACTCAAAGTCAGATCATGGCTGCCATGGTCTGAACTGTACTAAGCATTCATTGTCTGAACTGTACTAAGCATTCACAGCTGGGGGCTGATACATCAAAAGTCATTGTTACTTCCCCATAATAGACATAAGCCAGTTGTTCTGGTTCTCCAGCACTGCAATCCTTAATGTATTGTAGTAGCATAGGACTTAACTGTCTGGAGAATCAGGCTAAAATTCCTACCCTGTACCAGGCCAAAATCAGGGGGTTCTACCACAGTCATGAACTAAACAAGTGAATGGTCAGATCTAGAAACAGGGTCCATCACCTGCATTTTGCAAAAAAAACTGTCCCCACTTCATATTAATGGTACTCCTCTTCAAATCAATATCATAATAGCAGACTTGTGTATTTATGTGGACAGTTTTTTCTCATTTGATCATCATGTTCTTACCACAGTCAGGAAAACCTTCTCTTTGGCCGAGTTACTTTCTGAGACAGTATCTCAAAATCCAAAGCAGTCATCTTAGCACAGTACTCTTCCTGTAGCAGATCCATAACTGAACACACAATGCTCCCTTTGGTATTAACAGTCCTTTCATATGAGGGTGGTCAGTTTACTATGACCTCATGTATAATCTTGCCTAACAAATGTTTATCCATGCGACCACTTTTGGACCTACCCCATATATGCAGGCACATTAAACTGACTACCTTCGAAAGAAAGGACTATGAATGCGTGAATAACAGAGGAGTCAGTACCGCAGCTTGTCATTTTAATTGCGTTTATAAGTAATATTGCAAGAGGAATGAAAAGAAATGTCTATTATGCGTGAACGTTCATATTCACAAAGGCATAAAAGCAATGAGAATAAACTTCTCAGTCATGACTGAGTGAGCTAAGAAATGGTGGCTTAAATTCAAAAGACATATATGATCATCAATGCAGTTCTGTTTATTAACTGGGTACAAGAGGGCATCATATTCTGGATGGCATCTGTCATTTGACTTTTAATCCTAAAGTACCATCTCTGTGAATTTCCATGGATATGTAGTACTTCCCAACAAAAGAGCCTACACCTATAATTTACATAACAGGCTCACCATTGTAAGATGACAATGTTCTCCACACAGTAACTTGCAATAAGTCTTTATGGAAAAAGAAAGCTATAGTTTACAGCTTACACCTTTGCAATTGTTATTGTGTTATAGAAAAGAAATAGAAAAAAAAAAGTAGGATGACCATGAATAAACACATGGAGAAGTTCTGGAGAGGTGATGAGTTATAAGGCAAATATTAATACGTAGGTGTAGGAAGTAGTTAGCGAAGACTATCATTTCATATATCATATTCGGAGAAGGATGTAACATTTGTATCATTTTAATAAAACTGAATTAATGCATATGTGAACCACAAAATTATTTGAGTGAACAAAACCTGAGTATATTGATATTGGGAGAACAGAATACCAGAGGTTTCTGCTCCACTTATATTGCCACCTGTTTTCATGACTATTTGAAATGTACTCACTCACACTTTTTTCTTCACAAGTCATCACCAGCAGTTACCTCAACCTTGCCATGTAGAATGGTTCTTTCACAAATATAAAACTCCAGCCAGCATTAGCTTTCAGGTCATCAGAGCAGGAAAGAGCCTCTGCTGTTTGAAAGTTGTGATTATTAAAACATTGCAGTTCATAGGTTCATAGGACCTAGGTGCATGTAATACGCCGATTACTCCCTGACATTCGGAAAAAAAGACAAATCAGTTAAGTGCCAGAATGGCACTCGACCCAACCTTAACAAATATTAAGCACCCCCTGCTTATGTTATTAAAGTCAGGCCTGACTCTTGCAAATGATAGTGGCAGAACAAAGCATTATTTTCAACCTGCTGTTCATACCCTTAATGTGTCCCTAACTTCCTGTAAAAAAAAGCTGTCAGTTTTGCAATTAACATAAGATCATTGCTAGAATAACAGGATGTGTGTTCTCCTGTAAGATCTGAAGAATGCAAATGCTGAATCTCAAATGTATGTCATTATTTAGTAACTTCAAGCCTCAGTGGTTTATCCAAAACCCACATATTTTATGAGGAACAGACCAAAAGTATGATGCAATAATCTGGATGTCTTGTGAAAATCTAAACAGAGAGGTAAATTTAAATGTAATGGACTGCATTATACTCCCTCTCTGAGAAGGCTTGCTAAGTGTTTTATGGCTTTGAAAGCCAGGAAAACACTTAGTGATTTAATCCCCTTTAACTAGTGGTACATGGAGCAGATAAAGCCCCCCTCCCGCACTACAAAGAATTATGAACGTCTCACCAATTATAACACCTTATTATGTGTTCTCATCATGGATGCCAAGACTCAGCCCTCATGCTTTGCTGTCGAGGTGAATTTCTTGGCATTTGTGTCTCAAACACATACTAAGTGGGTTATGACTGGTGACCTGATCATAATCCTCCATATTGAAGTACAGGACCAATAATTTCCATGTGGTCTTTTTCACTGAAGATTATGTCTGATGAAGTGCAGCTTCATTGTTGGGACTTGCAATTAACATACACAAAGTGCTTATGCCCAAGTGTCATTTTATGCATTTTACTAATAATTGAGTACATGTTATATTTAATATCTAGGTGTGTATGAAACAACTAAAGCCAGAATTTATGAAATTTTAACATTTAAAAAAATAGTTACAAAATAAGCTAACTTGCTCAGTTTTTATTGTTGGAGGCTAAATCTAATATTTATTACTTTTGCAGAAAGCATGTATTTGCTATTTCACAAAATCTGAACTCGATTTACATTCACATATGTGAATTGTACTTGCAAACCATAGTAAGCAAACATTTTTAACTAGATTTTTTTTCAGTTAGCATCGCAAAGTTCCCTACGACATCCTTCCTAGAAATGTGGTACTTTTAAGTTCATATCACTCATTGATATATATCTACTGCATTATAGCTGTTTGTTTAACTATTCTTTTCTGGCTTACAGCCCAGTAAGTGAACATAAACTAAAACCTTTAAATGATGTGGTTGGTAGGTTTTCTGAGAAAAAGTCTCCTTCATGGAAGAGTGTAGCTACATTAGTTATTAAAAAAAATAACATCTGCTGTGTATTGTGTAGGTGACGCCTGGACCAAATGAATTGTGAAGTTGTCTGCTGCTATGAATGCTTACATTTTCATTAACTACACATGCTCTTCAGATTCAAGTATCTGAACTTAAATTCTGTACAGCAGTTCTTTAGCATCATTCATTCCTATACTTAGGACTTTATGGTTACACAAAGTAATTAAAAAAAAGCAAGTATATCGATGAGTAAATAACTTTCCAAAGGAAAAATAATAGGGTCTGGATTTTTTCTGTTAATACTGAGGTGTTATTATCTGATAACTTCAAAGCAAATCTGATTCAGATATACAAATAATACCGTAACATTTAAATGCGTATACCTTGAAGTGTTTATTGGAAAGAATAATAAATAAAATAAAATAAAAAAATAAAAGTTCTTGTACACTATGTTTTAAGAAGATTGGTAGTGCTTATATATGGCATGTCTGCTTATATATCTATTTATCTATCTAGATGTATGTTTTTTTTATTGCCCCACTGGTCCTTATTCACCCTAATCAGCTTCATTAATCATTTCTGAAATGACTAGAATAGTGTGTCTTATATGGTGCCAATTAAATATTGACAAAGGACCATAGGGATGAAGTCCTTTCCTTGATTATAGCTATTCCTAAGTAACTGTGAGGCAGTGCATTTTGAGGAGGTCCATTTGAAAGAGTGCATTGTTACTTCTACTGTTACTCAAGTACGTATATAATACTCATCTTACTCAAAACATGGGTGTTACCTTATGGTACTTGTATGAAGTTATGAACACAGAGTGTGTTCAGTATTGCATTAAAAAGACAATTTTGTCTGGACAGAAAACAGCAGACTTTTACTGTGATAAGGTACAAAAATAAATTAATTCAACACAGTTCAGAAGAGTAGAAAGATTTCATTATTGTAAAAGAACGCATGTACATGGAAGATCAAGCAACCAAGGTCCTGTCTTCCTGAACAAAGAAGCTGCAATCATCTTTTTACTGCTCTGAAAAAACATTTCGTTATCAATCAGGCTATAGCCACTACCAATTAAAACTAAACACCTCTGTATTTATTTTATTTTTATTTATTTTACATTTGTTGACCGGGCTAGTCTAACTGGATATATGTCCATTTTCAATAGAGGCCCAGGGAGAAAAGCTCCAAGCATGAACAGTGACAAAGTTTACAATATATAAAAAGACACGTAAAATCACAGTACAGAGGCAACATTGGTCAAAAGAAAAATTATAAATATAAACACAATAGTAAGTTTGAGCAAGACCCAATTAGGAGAGAAAACCCTTTTATTTTATCCTCATACTATGAAGGAAAGTGTAGTGACTAGAATGAGAGGCATAGATTAGAGGAGTAGAGAAAGAGGCGAGAGCAGGAAGGTGAAAGAGATATCAGTCTGGGTTCGCACATGGACATAGCCAGTGAGTTTTAAGATGTTCTTTAAGATGTTTTTTAAATAGAGAAGTAGAAGCAAGGGTTGATATTTCAGAAGGAAGCTGATTCCAGTTTTTACCTGCTGTGTTCGAGAAAAGTGAGTCACCAGCTTTGTTCTTAGATTTAATAGAGGAAACTAGGAGCTTATTAGCAGAGCATAGCGAAGCCAGATTTTTGTATGGTGTAATCATATTAGTGAGGATAGGGGTGTTGTTGGGGTGGTATAGCATCTTTTGGGTGATAAGTAATTGTTGACAAAGTATATGGTTCTGTAATTCTAGCCATCCCAGTTGTTTGAGGTTGAGGCAGTGGTGAGTTTTAAAAGGGGAGGAAGTGATGAATCTAGCTATGCTATTATAACAGGTGGAAAGTTTGGAGAGGTTGTTTTTAGATAGGTTAGTATATATATATATAGCAGAGGCATAGAAAAGGGTAGAAATAAAGTGGGTCTGGGCAATAGTTTTTCTGGCAGAAGGGGTAAGGAAGGGTTTAATTCTATAGAGGGTACCAAGTTTTTTATTAACAGACTTTATAGTGGAGTTAATGTGGTCATCGTAGTTAAGGCGATTAACAATTGTTACACCTAGTAGGCGGGTTGTAGTATCTGGGGTTATGTTGGTAGTATTGGTAGAGGTTATTGAGAAGAATGGATGAGGTGATTTATGAGTTGGAGTAAAGAGCAGTAATTTTGTTTTTTTTTGGGGATTTAGGAGGAGGCAGTGTTCCATAAACCAATTTTCAACAGTATGGAAAACAGTTTGGGTGAGGGACTGGAGAGAGGCTATGTTCTTAGCTGTACAGATTAAAGTAAAATCATCTGCATATTGAATGCAGGTGGCTTGTGGAATGTTTATGTGTAGATCGTTAATAAAGAAGGAAAAAAGAAGGGGACCTAAGATAGATCCTTGGGGTACTCCAATATTTACTGGAAGTAATGTAGACAGATTGTTATCCCAAAGTACTGCTTGCTGTCTGTTTTCCAGATAAGACCTAAACCATTGTAATGCTTGTGGATCGAGTGAATTGGCTTTTAGCTTGTCTAGAAGTAAGTTATGGTTAACCATATCAAAGGCTTTTGACAGGTCAATAAATAGCACAGAGGAAAAAGAGTTATTGTTACGATTTTTGTTTATAGAGTCGGTGAAGGATAGCAGGGCAGTCGTTGTACTATGGAATGGCCTGAAGCCATGTTTGCAGTTTGCCAGTAGATTATTTTGTAGAAGGTGGTTAAGTAGTTGTTTGTGAATACATTTTTCCATTACCTTAGCTATTGGGGAGAGTAAGGCAATAGGTCAAAAGTTAGAAAGCTCAATAGATAATCCACCTTTATGTAGAGGGATGATGTGGGATACTTTCCATATGGTAGGGATTTTGCCTTCTGAGATAGTTCTATTAATAAGGATAGAGATGGGATAGTCTATGGCTTTTGCGGCAATTTGTAGGTATTCAGCTGGGAGACTGTCTGCAGAAGGGGTGCAAGGCTTCAATTTTTGAAGGAGCTTACAGATGAGAGATGTAGGTACAGGTTGTATTTGAAAGGTAGGAGATGAAGTCTTAGAGGTATTTAGTGGGGAAGCAGTAAAAGGAGGTAAATAATTGGAGAGGGTTAGAAAAAATGAATATCTTCTGTAAAGTAGTTATTAAAGACATCAGGAATCTGGCTGGAGTTATTTTGGTTGAATCCTGCATGGGCAGGAGTAGTAGAGTGGCCTGGCTGAAGAAGTTTTTTTATCCCTGACCAAAATTTTTGTGGAGTTTGTTGACTGGTTTGTTGGAGGTGAAGGTAGAAGTCTTTTTTGTCTCTAGGAATATCTTTCTTGGTGGCATTTCTTAACTGTTTAAAGTGGAGGTGATCTGATGGACATTTGGTGGCTCTCCATTTAGCCCAGATTTTACTTCTGAGGAGCATCTTTTGCCTAGTTTGTTTTGTGAGCCATGGGGCAGATTTGGTTCTTATTCTAGAAGAACGATAAGGTGCATGGTAATCTAGGATTTGAAGAAATTTGGTGTTAAAGTAGGTCACTGCTTCATCAAGTTCAAAATGAGTAATTGGTGACCAGTCACATGCTTGTAGTTCGTTTAGGAAGCTATCTGGATTAAAGAATTTTTTAGAGCAGGAGGTTTTGAAATTATTAGTAGTTGGGATATGGACTTTTTGTCTAATAATGTAGGTAAGCATATGGTCATGGATATCATCAGGAAGGGATCCTGGTGTATAAGTTTCAGCATGGCTTCCTTACTGCTAGGTTTGTGGATTCTAGTAGGAGTGGTTATTATATGTGAGAATCCGAAGAGATTTATGTGATTAGTAGGGTTAATGGAACTGCAGGTGGACCAGTCAATGTTAAAGTCACCCAGTACAATGGTCTCCTGGAGTAGTTGGGTAGAGAGGTGACTAAGTAAATGTTCAAGAGTATTGGTATTGTTACCAGGGGGGAGATACATGCAAATTAGATAGATAGATTTGGAGTTGTTGATTTGGAGTTTGGCAGTCAGGGTTCAGACTTTGTATCTAATGATGGGAGCACAGTAAAGGGGGGAATTTGGAGATTTTTCTTACTGCTGCAGACCCATAATCTAAGCTTTCCCTTATTAGGCATAAGCTTGGTTTCTCCACAATGGTACTAGGAAATGCCAAGATTGTATGAAAAAACTCAGACAGACCTGTACTGTCAGGATTCATTTTAAAATAAGCTGGATTCATGCAAGCACTTAAAACACTTCTCTCTTCTCAAGTGTTTGGCCATAGGTAAGTGGAGCACTATGTTTAATGTCAGCCAGTCAACTATTCTAATGTGATGACTGGTAGTAGTAAAGAACTCATAGACTTCAAGGAGAGTGCACCATTATGGCACCTGACGTTTCTCAGGAAACATCTGGAATCTCTGTTCATGATATGTCTGTGTAATGCTCAGGATTCAATCCATGCTGGGACACTGAAATGAGTGCTTTTTATGACATCTGCAATTTGTTGATTACATACATTTTTATTCACTTTATCCAAAAGGCACAACAAACAACAAGCCTGAAGTAATCCTTTTTGTAGCTGAACCTTTCTCTAATGAGGCAAAAACAATCAAAGGGATTTTGCCATCAACCCAGGATGTTTAGCAAGTATATTTTCATGTCTTGCTTTATGTATACTTGATAAAACCTTGGGCAAATTGCATTTTAATATGTCCAAGTTCACAAGCAAACAAAAATTTGAATGACAATTAAAATCATCAACATTTAAATAAAATCAAGAGCTTTGTCAAAAGAAATACATCCAGAGTAACATCAATCCACAATTGCTTTAACAATAGGTTTGATAACACAATTATGCTTAAAAGCAGCTACATGGGTCAGTATTTGCTTCACAATATGAAGTTGCACTCCAAAGGGAAAATAAAATGCTTCTTCTAAGATTCTCTCTGTACTTTGAAAAACATTCAGTAACATATCAACCAATGGTAGCACTTTATCACAAACTTTACATTCCAGAATTCCAACCGGGTATGTTATTCTATTTTCTAAAAGAAGGTTCACTATACAGGTGCTTGGTAAGAGCATCAAGGCAACTTATGTACCAAAATCTGAGTGCTAAATAACTTTTCTTTTTCGTGAACACGATATAAGAAATAACCTAGCACCAGAAGTAGCAATGTGTTATCTAACATTATCAACTTGCTAAGAAGTCTGTCCCTACAAGAATATGCTTGTGCCAACTTTGTAAAACAGCTTAACTCACCATTTTTACTGGATTTCTAAAATTCAAACATTTTTTGATCATAGTTTTTAAATAGCCTATATTCTGTAACCATTCAACAGCAAGTGAGTTTAGCCCTATTATGAAGTTGTTCCTGAAATGGGAAAAGACATGCATATTCTTTGTTTGGGATATGTTGATACTGAACATTTGCAACATGTCTTTTTTTTTATCCCCCTGTCTATGTTTGCAGAATTCTTGTCAATGGCCTCTTCTACTACACGCAATGGACCAATTTGCTCCATGGGGTCTGAACCAGTCATCTCAAGGGTAAGAAAGAGCCCTATAGACCTTTCAGTCATATTCAGGATGTCCTATCAGCCCATCTATTCCACCAGTGGCAAGAGTTTGGTGGACGGGAGCAGGCCATTACTGAGACCTGTGGAGCAGTATATCCTTTCCTCCCCTCATACTGCTTGCAGACACACTATAGCTAACTAGCCATGATGGCTCCACACACAAATCTACTTTCACTGACACAGGAGAAAGGTCCCTGCCTAACACAGTCTGAACCAACATAACCTCTGTCAGCAGGCAATGTATCAAGCCACCACGAGGTGTCACCAGTGCTGGGAGGTGTGTAGCCCCCCCCCTCCTAGGATGAGCAAACTGACATCAGCCATTCAAGATCATGATCCCAGCCCCAGCCCTCAAACACCCTGGCCACTAATCGAACATGATTCATTTGGGTAGTAGTCAGTGTTTTATCCATCTATATCACAGTGCCAGGCTACAGCATGCACATTTAGGAAGAACATGTAAATCAGCTTATAAGCTTGTCAATTTTCTGAACCCATTTATGTTTATCTTCACCTACATTACACAGCACCCAGTTTTCAGCTGGAAGCACTAATTTAGATGACATGTAGTATTAATGACTACTAAAAATAAGAAATCCCCTAATGAAGGCTCTTGAGAGGTCATGTAAAGTTATTTAATAGTTTGAAAATAAGATAAAATGACTTTTGTAGCACACTGTTTCAGACAGATATGTCTGCATCCATTTTGAATGTTTTCTTGCTCCCTCCAACTTTTTGCAAGTCTAGTACATGTTTATGAAGTAACATAGCAATGTCTTTTTGACAGGTAAATAAACCTGATCATTACTTTTTCTGACTCTTCATTGACCGGATATGTGTATTCCAACAGTACCATAAGGCCAGTCTTAGTGGAATAGTTTTTTTTCTAAACCATGTTGGAAATTCTCTTGTAAATTATCCACTTCCAAACAGTTCTTTAATTGCTATGAACTAGCCTGTGAAATATTTTAAGAGGGGGTGACAGGACAGCACTGATACTGAAAAATCATCTTTAAATGTGTTTATTTTCCCATTTAAAATGTTGGAATGAATAGTTTTTTTTTTCAGGCACATAGAATTTATCTAATTAGAATAGATTTACTAAATATTTTCATAACTGGAAACAGTAAGCAGTCAAGGCACAATTTTAGAAATCTTAAATGAATACCATTTTGTTCCAATATAGGTCCAGTTTTATTAAGGCCTACAACTTGGGTGGAAAGGAAAATCATTTTGAGCGTTCCGAGTTTTGTCAGTTATTTTCATTCTCTTTATTAGTAAGTTTATTGAAATGAACATTAATGTTTTGTATAGTCTCTTCTTTTCTTACCACATTTGTTCATCCTTATATCAAGTATTGCTTCCACACATTTTCCTTTCAAATCTTTCAGTGGTGTCCATGTTATTTACTTATATATATATATATATATATATATATATATATATATATATATATATATATATATATATATATATATAAATGCACTTCCTCTAGTACTATCAAATGTTTGTCCCAAGTACCTTATTTTATTTTTGAAGCAAAAGACTTTACAAACATTGCATGCTTTTACAAATTACTTTCAATTCACATCAGTGTGATGTTTTACATATGCCTTAAAATTACCCTTAAACTTTTAAAAATTATAAGGGTCATAGAAAATTCAGGGCTACTAAGTCTTGTTATCATTATGACCTGGCAGTTCCCACCCAGGCCTCCTCTATTTCCCTGGGTCTACTACAAGTATTCATGTACCACACTTTCCTGCTGCCACTCGTTTGTATTGACAAGTGCCCTAACTCCCACCACCCCAATTCCCATGCACTGACACTAGCCTAACTAGCCCTTCCAGAATCCTGACCCCCAAAAAAACTCATTTTCACTCCCCAACCCTAAATCGGAGCCAACTCCCCTTCATCTCTTATCCTAACTCTAAGCCATCTCCCAATCAGTCCCTAACCCTAACTCTGAGCCATCTCCCAATCACTCCCTAACTCTAACTCTGAACCAACACCTGATTGCTCTCTAAGCCTAGAATCCCCTTCCCTCCTCATTTCCTTACCCCACTTAGCCCTGTAACAAGACCTTGATGGCTTCTGACTGCTGCAGCAGCTGCAGCCCTGAACTCACGTTCCATTTTGAGCAGTTCCTCAGCCAGGTGAACAGATGGAGAAACAACTGCTCAAGCCCATGGCTTAGAGTTCCCGGGTTTCAAGCAGCTGTGGCTCAAGTGGCGATAAGGGTCCATACTTTCCTTCACCTGGAGGGCTGTACCTGTCATGCCTGGGTTGAATTTATGAATAGCTATCATATTATCCAGATCCATTTTGAAGGAAGATAGTGTATCACTCTTTTTTATCTACAGGGACACCCTTTTTCAAAGGTGAGAAAGACACTGAGTTGCAAATCTGTATTTTCATTTTGTTATATTGATCTGCTGAAGCAGGTTTATATCTCTTGTTCTGGTTTTTGTGGGATTGCTTGATTTATGAAAGTGTTATGTGATGCTGGACTACTGCATCTCTAATTACTCAGAAGGCAAGGCATCGGTGTCCTCTAATGAGCCTTTAAGATACAGAAAAGAGGGGCAGTGCTTCTAGCTTCTACTCTTCTCTGTTAACATCAGTATTTTAAGCCAATGATCTTCTTTGTTAAGAAGATCTGGATTCGTTCAAATGGTTTAACATATCTAGTGAATACATTTTGAAGGTGGCACTGTGCTCTGTAATTGGTCTGATCACTGCTAAATACAAACAGTCACTAACATCGTTTGATCTTGATGGTATTCCCTTGGCAATCAGTTATGCTGAGTACAAGGATTTTCTTGCATCTGTTGCTACATGGTGGTAAAAGGAGAGGAAATTTTTCACCTAGGTTTTCAGGTCTCACATTTTCATTTTCAAGTGGGGTACTGTCAATGCTATATGCTGAATGAGGTGATTTATCTATCAAATGTGACATAGTTGCATTTTTTAGCATTTAATTTAAGCCTATTTTCAATGCACCAGTCATTGTAAATGCCTAATGGAGGGTTTTTGTTTCATGGGGGATTGACAATATTTATTTATTTATTTATTTATTCATTTGACATTTTTTGACCAGGAATGACTGAGCTTGCAGGCTTTTTCAGCAGAGGCCTGAGGAGAAAAGCTCCACAAAGTATTACATACACCATAAAAATGTTTACAAACAATACAGTTTGTTATTGTAAAAAGAACGGAGGTGGGGAAGCAGCAACCACAATGAAATAAAAGAACCAACCACTTCCAGGCCAATAACTAGTCCCCAAATGTCTCAATAAACCATATAAACCACACTGAAGTGGGAAAGTAGAATAGTAAACTCCACACAATACGATCGATTACCACACTTTATTTTAAAATCCATACATGTCAGTCGAGCGCTATCATCAGAATGACTTCATGTTTGTTATTGTCTTTCGGTTTTTCCCGGTTAGGGGTCGCCACAGCGGAACTCCGGTCCACTAATGATTGGCAATAGATTTTTACGAACGCTGAGATGCCAGCTCAACGTTCAACCTTCAACGAAGGCATGCCCATTTACGCATGTCTTTCAAACGCCCACCCAACCGCGGGGAGGACATGCAGACTCCACACAGAAGGCACTCCCCGCACTCCAGCCGAGAATCGAACGGGAGAACCTCTTGCTGTGAGGCAACAACGCTACTGCTGCACCACTGTGGATTCTTACAAGCAATACAGTATGCATGAGATAATATAAACATGCATTATAATGCTTGGATTCACAATTGTAACATGAGAGCTTAAAGGTGTTATTTACAAAAAAGGCAATAAAATCAAATGTTAAAGTCTTTCATATGACTCCAGTACATAAGGACTTCACCATATAGAGGGGAAGTAATGACAATTAACTCGGAGTGTAAGAAAAGAGTATAGAGGAACTGTATATCAAATCTTAGTTCTTATAGGCAAAAGCATGTACATCAGTAATCAAAAGCAGAGGGAAAGTTGATAGAGAGAGCAGGTGATAGAAAAAGTATGGCTATGGATAAAAGAGGGAAGAATTAGAGATTTTTTTTTTAATTTGTAAATAAGAGAGGAGAGTAGTAGTAGTTAGAATCAAGTGAAATCGGAGGGGAGTAAGCTAAGGGGGAAAGAAGGGAGGGCATTATATATGAGTAGTGGAGAAATTGAGTGAAAAAGGTATTAGCAGTTAGAGTTCTGTAGCAAGAATCACATACAAATTGAGAAGGGGATGTATGCAAAGAGGGTCAAGTGACTAAGTTCACAGTGGTTGTGTACAGGAGCAAGTGTATGTATTTGTAAAGTGGACTTTTAGGATGATTTTAAATGGGGAGGCATTGTGTAATAGCTCCCAGTTTTGGAATTGTTTGCAAATGTGTTTAGTAATAGGTCTTTGTTTTAAGTCTATATGTGAGAGAAGTAAATACCAAAAATCAGAAGTTCCAGGACTGAGCCCTGCAGGACACCACTGGTCAGCTACATGTTCTCTTACACTGACGCTGGCATGTGCACCTGGTCGATTCTGTCTTGTAGCCAATTGGGTATCCCTCTTACCACACAAGGATATATTTTTATGGTATTTAGTTTATTACTTATGCTAGCATGTGGGTTAGTATTAAATGCCTTGGCTAAGTCAAGGTAAGCTGTGGGAACAATGTGACCACTGTCAGTACCTTGTGCTACCATCTCAAACAAGTTATCCAGGTTCATTTGACAGGATATACCTTTTACAAAACCGAATTACTGTAGATCACACATGCTAAGACTGTTAATGTTAATGGTAATCAAGTCTGTTACAATGTGTTCCATGGCCTTACAAATGAGACTTGTCATACTGATGGTCCTATACCTTCCTTGGTCATTAGTAGGACCACCTTTATAAGGTAGCCTCAGTAGTGCTGTACACCATACAACCAGGGCTGAGCCTGTAGCTAAGGTCATGTTAAATAGCTTATGTAGTTTCCACCAGGGCATGTTTGGTACTATTTATCAAACAGCTGGTAACGTTATCTGAACCCATGGAGGAAGTGTTCTTTGCCTTGGACAGCACTTTCAGTATATGTTCTTTAGTGTCAGTGGGGGGGGGGAGAGTAAGAGCTACGGGGGTCACAGGACTTTGAGAGCTACACAGGTGATAGGGCTTTGAATAGTCATCTCAGGGGTGTAGCTTATTTATTGGCTATGTCCACTAGGTCTGAGTAGGTTTTATCATTTGGTACAAGATCTGCACATTGTTTCGGAGTTCATGGTCTGCCTTAGTAGATCTAAAAGTCTTTTTAAAATTCTTAGTCAAATTCCTAATATTTTCATTGAGTAGGGGAACTTCAATCTGCTATATACTTCAAAAAGTTTTTTTTTTTCATTTTACTGTAGATATTATATAAATTGGTGGACTACCAAGATGTTTTGCTTTTTGGATCTGGATGGGACTGACAATTTATTTATGTGGGTATAAAACTCCTTCTATCCGCTGAGAAAATACCTGGGCTAATGTTATTATAAGTGAATACTGAGATATCATTGTAGAAATTGAGATGTGTGAGCTTGAAATCTTTGAATTCTAATAAATTGGTTTCAGAGAATTTATATAGTTTGAGAGAATCTAGCTTATGAACCGACTAAATTGGAAAGGGAGTTACTAGATGAAGTGTATATGATGGTATTACATTTGTAAGTACCAGATCAAGAACACTTTGTCCTCTAGTTGGGGTGGTTATAATCTGGTCCATTGAATTTTCATTCATTAAGTCAAAAAACATTTGAGCATATCCTGTATTGGTGGTGTAGATACTTATGTACTCCGATCAATTAATAGAATGATGGAATTTTTTATACTTGGAGAGTTCATCCATGCTGCCTGTATATGAACCCGACATGGACTCCTGGGGTTATGGAAGGGGTCCTGTAACAGGCAAAAAGGTGATAGTTCATTTTGTTTAGTGAGATTTGGAATTTGATGAGTTCAGTTTGTTGGTGTCTGAGAATCTGTCAGGATCTGATATGGTTTCTGTCAAATATGGATATACCAGCACAGGTGCTATTGGGACTGAAGGTATGGTTGGCACTCAACCTTCTTTCTTCAGCTCTCACTGTCTGCATATCTACCATGTCCTTCTGGCACTAATGCTGTTCTGTATTGCTTCCTTTATATTTATACATCTTGCTTTAACAGATGCAATTTTGCTATATTACAGATAGTCGTGGCCTGAACCCCACACCCCCTCACCCCCACCACCACCCCAAAGACTACAGCAGAATAAATACAGCATCCAGCTGAGCAAATGCATACAGACTTGTGCTTCATTCAGTGTAAGGGGAATTTGCTTGTTCGGTCTGTTATCCTAATCATACTCTGTTGAGAATGGTATCAAGTTTAATGTCTCTTCTCCGCTTAGCCAGTACTTAGTGGTCTGCTTTTTGGATGTTATAACTAGAGTCAAAAGTAGCCTTCATTGCACCTTAATCTTCCCCCTCCCCTTCCCTCTAATTAAGGAGCTACACCCTGCTCCTGCTAGCAGCCTGCACTTTCTTAATAGCTTTTTTCCAGCTACTGCTTTTGTGACTCGCCCTCTTTGTCTGTATAGGCAGTTCTATATTGGCTCGCTTATGGAGCAGGAGTGAACACAATTTTATATCACAAGTCAGTACTTTTTATCTAATGTGGATAAAAATAATACAAAAGGAATTATATGTAAAAATCTGGAATATTATGAGAGGCAACAGTGATTTGTTTAAAATAGTAGGAGAAGAAGCACAACCTCTTAACAGAAGGGGCTGAAAGTTTATGTTTGAAGCAAAGTTAGAGTCCATGCAAAAATTTTACAAAGCGATATGGTAGGTATACATGCAACTTCTGAGGTCCCCATGTAACAGTGGATGGTTCTGATACAGTTATAGGATGTAAGGATGTGTTCAACTCCTTGTCTACAGGATATGTTTATCTGGCACTTTGTAACACATGCATAGTATTTTATGTAGAAGAAACAGAGATGAAGTTAAATAAATCCTGAAAACAAACATGTGACAGCTATTAAAAATAAACATGTTTGTTCATCTTTTAGAAAATGTAACTTTTTTTAAATATTGCCTTCTCAAAAGGGATGCGATTTTAAAGCACTTTTGGAAAAACAAGAATTCTTGTGGAAGTTATGTGTAAATGCCTGAATGACATCAGGGATTAATTATATGATTTATATTAAGATTGTTTTAGAATTAAGAAAGTATGAGAGGAAATCAAATATATATATATATATATATATATATATATATATATGTGTGTGTGTGTGTGTGTGTGTGTGTGTGTGTGTGTGTGTGTGTGTGTGTGTGTGTGTATGTGTGTGTTTTGTGTGTGTGTGTGTGTGTGTGTATGCCTCTCTCTCTCTCTCTCTCTCTCTATATATATATATATATATATATATATATATATATATACAAAGACAGAGAGAGAGGTGGAAAGGTATACACAGGTTTAATATCACAATTTTGGATGGCATTCAGTCAAACTGGGATAGTCAAAAGGCTAATTTCCAGTTCACGCAAGGCCAAACCAAAAATGGTCGACACCAGAACAGCGAATGCTAATGTGCATTCGATGTTATGAGGTGGACGTTCTGCTTGGAGATCGTGGTACAGTGGGAATAGGGAAATGTACCCATTTCTTCACTGTACTGTGATCTCGGAGTTTGTATATATAATTAGCTGGGGTTGAGGGCATAGCCCCCACATGGTGGGTGCAGGGGGGGTTTGCCCCCCCCTGCAAAACGTTAGTTGGAACTGACTAGAAGGGAAGATATGCTGGGTAATGTCAACTTCGACTTTGTCAAAGATAGACAGGTTGACATTACTGATTTCATTATTGTGCCTATATGATGTTTTCATTTTCAACAGTTTAGTTCAACTAAGTCATCACTCGACGGAATCATTATCAGGATTATGATAATAAACCATATACACACATATGTATTTTAAGCTGATTTAAAAAGAAGTTGATTGTTATTGTTCATTTGAAAAAGTTGATTGCGGTCTGAAAATTGATCTGAAGAAAAGAAGTGTTCAGACAAAAGCATTTAATTTGTTTGAATAAAATAGTGTTAAAATTTGCAGTCCTTATTTTTTTTTTTTGTTTGTTTTTGTATTCACTTTTAACCATTGGTTTGGGTTATTCTATCATTGACTAAGATTCACACTATTGCTCAATCTTTCAACCTTTCATAGTGAAATTCAGTTCAAAACATTGAATCAATTTAGTTCAAAACATTCAGTCATTTTTCTGACAGGTTCCCATCAGTTCCTGGGACTTCAATATGTGGAGACTTTGGTGAACACTGCACATCCTTAGTTTGGCTCAGATGCTCATTTTTTCCTGTCTAATGGCAGGTGTGCCCATATTACAAAGGGTGGTTTGCAGCTCTGAAATGTCTGACATGGTGCTTTACCTTGTGTTAAATTGTCTGTTTACTAATTCAGCAGATAGCCTAAGAACACTTATCTTAGTCCAGTGGCCTCACAAAAGGGAGAAGACATCTTCCTCAGACCAGAATGTATATTCTTTAAAATATGCTTTCAATCATACAATGTCAAAAAGTAATTTTAAACAATGTCAGCCCAGATGCATCATATATTGTAAGTCTTAATTGGCGGCTAACAGTGCTCTCATATATTCTGTGCTGTTCATAGATTCATAAGTTCATGGGTCTTTACTAGGCTAATGACCAGAAAGGCCTTTTTAACCCTAGCCATGCATCCCAAATCTCTGACAAGTTCTGGTACCCTTGATAAGTGTAAGCAAGGGCTTGGGAGATGAAACATTTACAAGCAGAGGCCTGTAAGATGAACCTTTTACAGTTTGCCTGTGTCCATTAGAGACATAAGTGCCAAACCAGGGATGAATTTCCTGTTCCCTATCCAACTGTCCAAGTTACACTTGATTTGGGTTAGGGAAGAACTTTGCTTCACATGGATGGGAGCCTGTATAGGAGACTGGGAGGTCTGTGCGATACATATCTTTCTCTCCAGCAGATCCACCAGCAAGTTTTAAGTCTTTAAAATGTGCAATTCTGTTGCTGTTTGTTTTGTGGATATGCAGGAGGCAAAGATCTCTCCTCAACAGCCTGTAGGAGACAGAATACAGAGATAGGGCCGTGAGGCAGTCTGCATAAGACATTTTACTTATGCCCTGCATTATTTTAGTGAGAAATCTCTGTGGACATTCCAATTGTCGGATATGCCTGGTTAGGTACATACCAAAGGTTGCACTGTACTCAATGATAGGTCCAATAAATGCCGAATACAGTGGAACAATGACTTCCTTGAACCTAGATGCCATACTTTTGGTTATAAGTTGTACAACATAGAATGATTTCTTCATTATTGTAGACACATGATGCTCAAAGGCCAGATTACTGTCTATGTGTGTCCCTAAGTCCCTGACTACAGGGTCAACTCTTAGGGGTATGTTGTCAATATGATAGTTACCAGGATGACTTCCTGAAGGATACTATCATGCATTTCTTGGCATTTAATTTTAGCCCATGGCTCTGACAGCAGTTGTTTGTCTTTGTCAACTCTTCCTGGAGAACATTTCTGTTAGTCTGAGATTCAATTGTTACAACAATGATCTGATTTTTGTATGTTTTTTTTAGTATTTTATCTATAGCAGTCTTTTGCTATGACAAAGTCAATTGTTTCAGGTAAGATCTTTATGTCTGATTGTTTCTCAAACTGATTTGATGAGTTACTTGTAGCTTTTCCTCTTATCTGTCTAATAAGCGTAATGAATGCCTTCATAAATAGGTGTAGTACCTTATTAACACAGATTACCTTGTAGATATGTTTACAACTGATATTGGTGCTTTTACAGGTAGATAATTTTCAAAAGGGAATGAAAACACTGTAAAGGAGAATACATCTATGGGGTACACGTGTGGGTTTCCTAGAGGTGGTTGCAGTTATTGGAGAGTGATCACAAATTAAGATGCAAGCAATATATGGATTTGCATTCTTTCTAAACAGCCATGCAGCAACCCTGACTAAAAATCTCCCTTCCTGCATATTACTAGATTACTCTTCCTAAATTATTTCACATTGTGCTATTCTGATTCTATATGCCACATAACCTGCAAATTTGAACTACATCCCCCAGCTTCATTACCTCTCCTTCCTACCTTATTCTTAGCAAACCTCTCTATACCCCCCCTTTTTTCTTTCTGTCTCATTGTACCATCACTAATCCCCTCTCTACTCCTTGTATTAACAACAACAAAAAAAAAACTTATTGTTGTGGATTTAATGGGATGAGATTTTTTATTGTGAATTTAACTGTTGTTGTATTCTAATTATTTTATCTGTTATTGTTAACATAACCAAACAATTTTGGATTTTCTTCATGATCACAAGTGCCCTCTAACTTTGATTTGTATTAAATCATTTGTCATTT
This sequence comes from Protopterus annectens, assembly GCF_019279795.1. Taxonomy (NCBI): domain Eukaryota; kingdom Metazoa; phylum Chordata; order Ceratodontiformes; family Protopteridae; genus Protopterus; species Protopterus annectens. The sequence goes on from NC_056726.1 coordinate 576,474,535, forward strand.
TTTGGAGCTTTTCTCCCCGGGCCTCTACTGAAAATGGACTTGTGTCCAGATGGACTAGCCCGGTCAACAAATGTTAAATAAATGTTAAATAAAAATAAAATAAATAAAATTTGATGAGCAGCAGTTTGAGCAGATAGGTTGACTGATAACTTTAATAAGCCCTTATTATACATACAGTCATTCATATGATTCCAGTTGTCTGATAATCACTTGATGTTTGCATCTCCGAGAAGTATAATGCTTCTATAGCTCCCTGAGCGACAGATAATGTTTAAGATCATAGCATTCTAGTCTAGAAGCACCCTGTCATACATATGGAATAAAGAGAGATGGTCCTTAGGCATATGTCAAGCATGTTTCATTCTGGGATATCTTTATGAATGTTGCTGCAGCAGGCAATAAGGACAGCATTTTTTCTGGATATGTAACATTAATCCACCATTAGATATGTTCCCGGTCTTACCTAAGACAGAGAACATTATCTGCTTTATATAAAGGATACCACAGCTGTGGTTTTAGCTCTGAGCTACAACTCAAAACGTGCATTCATCTCAGCTGGCATCTACCTACTCAGCCTTTCAAAATATACCTAAACATTAGGATGAGGCTAATTCTAAGACTCCTTAAACTTCCCAAGATGGGAAACATTTCTTATCTGAACTGGAATGCTGCTGGGCAGTGTTCCACATAACTTGCACCTCTTATGTGATTAATGTGGAAATTCCAAGTATAACCCTGTTTGGTCCTGTATCCCTAACACACCAAGCAAATTGATAATGAGGGAACATGGTCCAGTGGAGATTTGATATAGACTTAGCTGTGGAGGCTAGTATTGATGTGACAATTCTTTTATTCTTTCCAACTGATACAACAGAGCTAATAAAAGGAGACAGGACAAATAGTCATTGTACAGACAGTCAAGAGTAATTATATCACACCCGGAGTACAGAAGGACCACACACATCAAAAGTCTGGTGATCCAATTACCAGAAATGGCCAAACATAACCTTCTCACTGAATAGCTATATAAACTGTCTAATGTGAAGGAAATGTTAAACACTATGATAAGAAACTGATAGCTGCTACCAATAAATACAGGATTATATACTCTTGACTAAAAAGGCTAGGGTTTTAGCCAGTAAGCTGAGTCTGCATGTCACTGGTTAAGAAGACATGGTTCAGAAAATATAGAGCACAGTGTGATCAACCACTTACTGTAAGCAACTCTTCACAACTCAGAATAAATAAAATGTTCCACTATATAATCTCTTTCAAAACAAATTTAAAGGCAGATTCATAGTTAGGTCAATGGGCACTTATGCCAGTCCCCAGACTGGTGCCCTCCCAACCAAAATTTAGGATTAAAAAAAAAACAAGATCGGTGACATAAAGCTAATAATTGTATTTATTTATGTTTTGTTGACCAAGTTAGTCCCCCTAGACATGTTCTTATTTTTCACTGGAAACCCAAAGTGGTATCCATACACATGGAAGAAATTCAGCCAGGACACTGGCAGAACTGTTGTACTCTTTTTGCAATATCTGCCATAGTATCTTTTACCTCCACCTGAGCTACCACTGACAATGGCAGATGGGGCATTGGCTTAATGTCACATCTGAAGGATAGGGATTTGTAGAAGTGTGACATAGCAATAGAAGCAGCTCACCTTAACACCTTTAATGGTACTCACACCTCTGTCAGCAAGCCCTCACTTTTGCAGTACAGAGGAGTCTAAAATGTATTGTGCTTTATATGTGTTAAAACCCAAGATGTAGTAGGTGTGTTCAATATAAATGAATCCATTCATTTGTATGACTAGAAAACCAGACATTTTAAAACAAATACGTTAAAAGAAGATTAATTGTCTTAACTCTGTGCTGATATTTTCTTCTTTGTACAAATATATTAAGATTATTTACAAAGAAGTTAATGGCTAAATTCTAATGGTAATGTGAAGGTTTCTCTAATCTTGGAAAGCCTGCATCCACTGTTTTTTTTTTCTGTTACTGATTTTTTTCATTTACATTCCCCAGTTTGGTGGTAACTAAGCAGTGGTACATAACAGGTCAGGTGTACACTTTCCAACAAAACGAGACCAGGCACTGCTTTGCAAAACATTAGAAAACATTGCTCTGCAGTCAATAGTTGATCAGATCAGTGTGATATAAAGCAGTACAATAACATCCCTGGAGAAAGTTGAATAGGGTGATTAATGTATATAGACTTCATTGTATTTCATAAAATGAGCAGCCAGTGCCTGAATAGATTTGTGTTATCTTATGCAAGGAGTAGCATGAGCTCTTTCTATTGTTTTAATAACAATAAATGTGCTTAGACTGTGCATGATTTAAAGACAATTAGCTTCCACTTGCTTAAGTTATACTTTTCTACTAGATTAATATAGACTTTTTATCATAAATGAAACATCATATTTCAAGTAAAGTTAAAAGCTTAGCTGTATACATACATATGACTGAAAATTGAAAACAAATAAAAGGTAACTTGATGGCATGCTTAAGCATATATAAAATGAAATGGAATCAGCTGAAATGTAAGTCACAGAAGAATAACTCTCTGGAAAAGAGCTATTATGTTAAACTAAAACAAGGACTTTGGTATAGATTTCTAAAAACTGAAAATACTAAATAGTAATTGTCATTCCTTAAATAGAAATGGAAAGGCTTGGTTCACAGAGTTCTTGGAAAAGCAATGAAAAGAAAAAAAAAGAAAAAAAGAGAGAACATAACACCTTTCAAGAAAGTCTGTCGAAAGATTAAGCTGGGTAAGCAAATGAGCTCGCATTGAATCTATCCCAGCATTCTAAATGAACTTAGTAACAGGCAAAACTGGAATTAGACAGTGTGTGTTCCTTTCTTTCTGAAAGAAAGCATATCAGAAGCAGAAATTTGGTGGCTAATTATTCTCAGATCAATGGAGAGCAAAATGACATCCCATTTAAAGGGTGAATGGATGTCACGTGTGTGCCACTAGAATCACTATATATTTAAATGTCATGGTCAATTAAATAATAAAGTTTTGCAACCAGATAATAATAGGTATTTACTGGGATCAATGGATACCACCTCCCTTGACTTAGGAAGAATTTCAACAGACCCTCAGAAATGATCTGGGAGCAGTTTTACAGTATGGGGTAGGTGACAGTGAAGAAGTCAGCATAGCAGACTAGTTATCAGAGAAGTATCTGAGCACTATGGAAAATGAGACACGTGTAAAAAACACGACAATCTAAGAAGACATTTTTAAAGCAAGTCATATGGCATTTGTACTTTGATCATTTCTTCTGTGATGTAGGAGAGCAGGTACAAAGACAGAATTATTAGTCTGTAAAATACAGTAAGGTCTTCACAAAAAGAGCATCAAGAAACTCTCAGGTGTCAGCACATTTAGGACCAGGGAGCATACTGAAAGGCTAACAAAGGAGGACAATACAAGACTACAGTTAATAGCACAGAAGTATTCCAGCTGGGAAAATCTGGGTGAAAGTACATCAGAAGAAGCACATAAAGCTGCTGACAGGAAAGCAGTTTAAAATCAATTTTCATACATAATTTAAAAGGCTCTCATAAAACAGCAGCAACAAAAAGCACTTATCAAACAGCGAATGAATCTGCTTTTCCATGAGATTAAATTCTTTGTATTTGCAAACACAAGTTATTCAGTTAAAATGGTTGTATAGACAATTTAAGGAAATGTGAATAAATGTGAGTGAATGTCTTGCTTGTTTATCTGTCAAATTGCTTAAATCTATACCACAAAGTAGAAAAGGTCATACCAGGGAAGTGTGGGAGGAGAAATAAGAGCATTGTGGGGCTATTAGTGTTCTATTTCCTCCCAGGAATACAGTCTGCACCTGTGTTACAACTCATTTTTCCTAAACAGATACATGATTTATCTTGACCTTAGGAATGATTTACAAAGGAAAAAAGTAAGCAGAGCTGGTGCTGCATGAACTTAAGATAACATGCATAAACTTAAGATAACATTTGTCTTCAGTTTCCAGCCCGCACAGTGACAAAGTACTCAGTTTGTGTTTACTAAATTTTAATGGTGACTGACTCATGTGTTAATGCTTTTCCACAAATCTAGTTTTATGTATAGCCTTTTAAAATACATGCAGTATATATGCATGCACATGCTCTGTTTGTGTTTGATCTCTCTCATGCTGAAGTAATTGCTGTTGAAACATTTTCCACAGTAGAGCTTTTTTTCTTGGTACTTTAAGATAGATCCTAAACGCATATAACAATAAGAAGAAATGTTATGAATGAACAAAGTTAAAACTAAAATATCTTTTCAAAAAACATAATACATCCTTCTTTTTCATTCAGTAATTAATTTAGAGGCTGTCAGTAGAGGTCTCATGCTGTTTAAAAGTGATGCAAAAAGATAAAGTAGGTATTAAAGACAGCATTGCCTTGAGGAGTGAGGAGAAACCAGAGAATCATTATTCTTGTCTATATTTGAATCACCAGAGTCAACTACCATGGAAATATAACAATTAACCAATTTACTTGGCATGTACACAGGTTTAAAGCTATCTGATTGCATAACTTTTTTCTGGAATAGACTATCATTAGCTTTAGCTTATCACATGTTTATTCTTAACTCACTGAACATTTCTACTTATATTAGTATTTAGAATTATTACTACATTTCTACTTATATTAGTATTTAGAATTATTACTACATTTCTACTTATATTAGTATTTAGAATTATTACTAAATTTCTATTTATATTAGTATTTAGAATTATTACTACATTTCTACTTATATTAGTATAATGGGCGTGCCTTCACTGAAGGTTGGGCATCGGGCTGGCAACTCGGCACCATAAAAAAATCTACTGCCAATCATTAGCGGACCAGAGTTCTGCTGTGGCGACCCCTAACTGGGAAAAGCCGAAACGACAAACAAACAACAACTACTGTCCGGGTTTAAGAAAGACTTCACATTTTTACATATTCTTCTGTGCTCCTAAATGCTATAAAGCAGCATTAAGACTCACCTACTAACTTGCAAAATATAAATTAATTCCAGGATATTTTATGTAGTACCTGTTCTGGAATGGTGTTATCCTATAAATGTTGAGACAAATAAAATACAGTTTGAAAAAAAAAAAGCAGTGTCACCAGATGAGGAATAACACAGGATTGTATCTCTAATTATAACTGACAGCAAATAAAGCAGAGGATTAAGGTTATGAGCAATTGACAAGTTGCTTGCTGTGGTGCAGGGTTTGATTCCCTGACTACTGTGTTAACTTGAGCAATTCGCTCAACTAGACTGTGGTTTAGGGCAATTAAGGAAATCAAGCTTGGTTCCTCAGTGGTCTCCTGGACTACATGCCTAGTAAATACCTACATGTCTATTATGAGACTGAGACATGGATGTCAAGCAATTTAGCTTCAGAGTGGAATGACATCCATGTGAGAACACATAACACACATGGTCATGACACAATGTCTCTGATCATAACTAGGATGTCATGACATAAATGTCAAGAATTTCACTTTGATAGTGAAGTTCCCAATATGTTTCTTGACATCCATGTCAACCCAGGTTATATACTATGGCGCTTTGGCTGGCCACTATGTGCACCAAACATTACCTTGCCCATGCGAGCCAGATGGTTGGGCAGGACATAGTCATCATCATTTACACAGGTGGAGTTGGGTGCAATGCAAGCAGACTTCAATGTTACCATTGGTGTAAGGGTTACAGGAGGTAGATGTGGTAGCCATGCATGTGCCTATGATGTGTTGAAGGTAAGGCTTACATCCTCTAGTGACAGGCTGGAGTTCCATGTTGGGAAAACTGGCTGGGTGTACAATGTGATCCTGCAATATCAGGACTGGAGGCATCATGTCTGACAGATGAAATAGCACTTTGTAGTGTGTACAGGAAGCCCTCTGCTTACCCTGTATGAGGGGCAATACATGGTTGACAGTCATAACCCTCCAAACAGTTATAATTAGGAATTGGACTCAGTGAGCAAACAAGAGACAAGGATGGTGTGCAACTGCAGGACATACAGCAGCGGCTCTCCCAGTAGGTTGTCCCTACAGTACAGATAGAAAATTTTCAGCAATGACTATGACTAGGGGGTGGATCTCCTGAAAGAGGTCCGTTCTATCTTTATATGCTTGGCTTGCAATCATACTCCTTGCATTTGGCCCCTTGCATGGCCATTATAGGCATTCATAGTATCCTCATGGATGTACTAGTGGATGACAAGTTGGCCACCACTCCACTCAGCAGGCATGTTTGCTGAAGGTCTCTATATGCTGTGTCACTTTACATGTATTGGAAGATGCCGCACACTTCCTATAGTGGCTAAATTTCCTATGGTTGGTATGAGCACCTCAATGGAAGTGAAGCTCACAGATGCATTCTTTGCTGCTGTCTGCTATGTAGCTTTGATAAGGCTAACATGGACAAGATAGCCAGTGCTAAACACAGGTGATTCTGCAGGTTCAGTTTGCCCCTCCACTGTCATCTGATATGAACAGATATGTGTCTGCCTTCCAACATTAACTTTGCTGAAAGTAACATTGTGTTATCAGACTTTGCATGGTCAGCCACAGGTGACCCACTGACATCAGGCATGTACTGATCAGTAATTACAAACCTGCCAAAAGTGGAACCAGTGAAAGCATAAAAATGACATACCTATGACAATTTTGTCATGCCCACCAGCATGTGGACCACATACTGCTGCATGCGGATTATCTGCATACCACAGGGGCACATACATACTTGTGCTGCAGGTTGTGGATACATTCCCATTTTACCTGGACAACATATGTTCCACTGAATAACCCATTTGGTAATACAGTGCCATTACTAACCCCTGCAGGCACTCAGGCAGTCATCACTACCCCAGCTTCCACATCCAGTCCACTACTAGGTATGTAGGTTTTCTCATTTCTGCCAGACAGAGTTACCAAGAAATCCTCCATCTTTGTGAGATACTTTTGTGTCATCAGTCCATCTCATACTGTGGCTCTGTCCCTGGCAATATCCTATGTCTTGGTCTTTGTCTTGGTATGCATATTCATGTCAGCAACCCTGTGACCCAAATGTACTGCTGTTCTATTATGGCCACCCATAGCACTAATGTCCAGCATCACTCCCTGCTACACTTGGTCCCAGAAAGCTTTGTCTGCTTTGCCTCTCTTAAGGATACGAACAACATGAGTAAACAGAGACTGCATCAGCTCATCAATCTCTTACACTGTATCTTTTCAGAAAGCTGCCATTCTCTTGGACCTACGACAAGATATTTACACCTCTGAGTTACATATGTGTCTCAGTATTTGTGTATGTATGCACATCCTTGGCAGACTCATATGTCTCAGGACTATCACTCTGTCTCCTTTTAGTGGCCATGCACTGGCCTGCTAATTTGCTGTCACCAGCAATGGGCATATTACTGATGCTCACTGTCTTGCAGCACTGTATGTCCTGTGATCTATGTCCATGTTCTTCTTAGCATATATTGTAGTTTATATGTATAAGGTACAGTCTGGCTACTCCTACTTAGCCCTACTCAGATGAACATTAAGATGCCATGACTTTGTCATCCATTGCCTGTCAGGTTGAGACACTGGCAGCAAGACAGTAACTTATCATACCCTTGAACTCTGTTCCATCCAGTGAACCCCCCATAGCTGGACAGTAACCTGTCATGCTGTTGTAATGTATTCAGTGAGCCCAGCCACAAAAGGACAGTCACCTGTCATGCCCTTGTGTCAGCCCACACAGTCCGCTTCTCAGTATCCATTTATGTTGCTGCCTTGCACCTTTGTGTACATCCTGCAGTCCTGAGATCCATTGCCTGTTGCCTTGCCTGCAGTCTGTATGCCTATATGGCAATACAAAGTAAAATCCATTGTTTTCTTTGCCTTAAGGTGCTTTTCATAAAATGTCCTCATGTAATACGGTGATCACACTCTTCTTATCATGCTAAAATGGGCCCTGTACTGTAACTGTCTTTGAATTCTTGCCATAACGCAATATGGAATCAGCCAATATCAGTACTTTTCCCTACCTATTTCTGGGCTGGATGGTCTTATGCAATGTACACTCATGCATGCACTCTTCAAATCCTGCAACACTGCCAATCCATGCTTTCCATCAAACACCTTTGCTGCCTGATTACGCAGATCACATAATGTTCAGAAAGTGCAGCCATGTGCACGGGGTCACCATTTTCTTCCTTGCTCTGTCCTGCAGAGTAAACATGACCTCTTCACGTTGTGGCTTTAGTAGGGGTCCCACCGGGTGCTGCCTAGAGACCAAGCTCTTTCTGTTACTGCACAATGATTATAGGGATTGCGTGCTGGGGCAATCTGATGGCCCCATGAATAAAACTAATGCCTGGCACCACCTTGCCAAGGTGGAGATTGATACTCTGGCATCACTCACAACATTGAACAGTGCCAGCATAAGTAGAACAACCTGTGGAGGTGCCATTCTGACTACACCAGTAGAGGGATACCAAGGTCAGGGAGACAGCCAGACTTGTATAGTAAGCACTGTGTATATGGTTTTGAACTATGTTTCTGACAATTATTTTTTAAATATCTTCACCTTCTCTTGCAGGAGGCAAATAGTACTGATTTCTGCCAACCATATATTTTACAGCAGCAGAGGATGTTACATTAAACTGGAAGTCTTACCTAAGGATTAGTAACGGGCTCTCTATGCAATATGCTAAGTGTCATATGTAAAGATCTATATTGAAATGTCATGAATAGGTGTACTAATTTATTTAATTATTTATTTATTGTTTGCTGGGACTCTTTCCCCTTGGGTCACCACTAAAAATGGGTTGCTTACTATCAATGCAATGCAAATAGTTAATAACCTTTTCTTTTTATAATTATTTTGCATCGTGATTGTTATTTAATATTTGTATATTGTGACAATATTTACTTGTGTTTGCTGGGGGTTTTCCCCTCAGGTCTCCACTGAAAATGGGTTTGCTTGCAAACTCAGTTGGACTAACCCAGTTAACAAATATGAAATAAATAAATAAATAAATGATAAGTAAACATCTATATTGAAGTGTCATGCACAGATGTACTAATGTGTTGACTCTTTCTCTTTCTCTTTTTTGTTCCCCCTCCAACCATTGTGCAAGATGTGTGTGGCAATCAAGAGGATGAAAGTCACCCTGGGAAAGGTGATTTGAAGGGATCAGTGGTGGCCCATGTGACTATCTCTAAAGAAGGGGACAATGACTCCTCTTTCTCTGTGGATCACTCAAAGGAGTTCCTCTAGGTCAATTGCTGACAAGTGCAGTAGCTGGTTGTGAATGACCTGGGCGATTAGCTGGATGCTTGCATTAAGAGCTTGTAGCAACTCCTTCTATTCTCTCTATGGCTGATAAAGTTGTACTGCAGGCCAACCCCATCCATTGGTCCACCAGAGGTGGGGTCTGCACATGATGTTGTCAGCCGTGATGGTGATTGACATCCCCATGATTTCTCATCTGGGTCAGTCAGTCAGGCCCTCCACACCCTGCCCTGCTCCCCATCATGGCATTGCCCTAAATTGAATATCACTTTCTGTACTCAGTCCAAAGACTACTCTTCCCCAACACCAGTTGTCCACTCATTGTCTGTCTGTCTGCATCTCTCCAATCTTTCCTCCTTTTTGTATCTGTATCACCCCTGTCCAGTCTATCTCTCTATCATTCTCCATACATCTTATGTTTTTCTTCTATCATTCTTACTTTCCCTGTGCCCTCCTTTTTCACCATTAATGCCCCTTGATACTATTTCTCTAGTCACATTTTCTAGAAAATTGAAAATGGTCACTTGTCCCTCTAAACAAATATGCCTTTCTCAACATCTTCTCTTAGTGCTACCATTGTATATGTTCTTCTACTTGCTCTTGCCCCTTTTCTGCCTTTCTTATCATCCTGTCTATATATGACGAGCTGTTCGGGCATTTTGCTGTTCTTGCTCTCTATGGACTGCTGAGAGCAACCATGTTCATAGGTTCATAAGTGTGTACTAGGCTAGTGACTGTGTAAGAACTGATAGGACTGTAGATTACTGGAATGAAATGGAAATAACTGGAAGAAACTGGAATGAGACTGAATGAATGTCTTTATCTTTTAGTTACCCAGAACTGTGCTGAACATTGTCAGTCTCTCCTTTATGTGCCAAATCTTCTTATTCCTTTGGAATAAAAGTATACACACACTTTAATTCAGTTAAGAATGTTTTATTATGTACAATGAAGGTAGATGTCAGCAATATCTGAATCAAATCTAATTGTATCCAATTACAGTGCTGACAAACTTAGACTGTAGTAATATGACTGTAGCTTCTGCTCTCATATTTCTTTCCTGTTGAATAATATAATTAATATTCAGAAATGCTGGATATTTGACCTGACTTCTGCACTCACTCTTGAGTGTTTATACCAATCTTCTGAGGACTGCACTGCAATGACTTTCTGCTTATCAGTCCAAATGAAACTAACTGTGTCTGAAGTATCTCCTAATAATACTAAAACCCTGTAAATGTCTACACTCCCCTTTAACGTTGATTCCCAAGCCTGTTTCTACTTAATTTACTGCGCATTCTATTAACACAATTTATTCTTATCGGTATTCTTGACAGAAGGTTACTGAACCATTCCTTTCTGTTGTATCTGCATGTAAAATGTAAAGCGAAAATATATATCTGCTTTAATATGGCTGAATTTCTAGGCCTTTAAATGAAATCTAATCTTACAGGCTACAAGAGCCTTTTTAAGCCTAGACATGCATCCCAAAATTCTGATGATTTCTGGTACCCTTGATAAGTGTAAGCAGGGGCTTTGGCATACCCCTCAACCTCTTTGCACAAGAAAACTGGCGAAAGCTAAAAGTAATGGTGAGGAAAAAAGGCCAAAACCAGGGACAATTTTTAAATATTACTCCTATAAACTCAGAAAATTGCTAGAATAAAAGGTGCTGTTTATAAGTTGCACAACAGAGAATGATTCCCTCACTACTATAGACACATGATGGTCAAAGGCTAGATTACTATCTATGAGTGTCCCCAAGTTCCTGACTAGTGTGTTGACACTTAGGGGTGTGTTGTCAATGTGATAGTTACCAGGGGTAGATGTTTTCCTGAAGGATAATATTATGCATTTATTGGCATTTCGTTTTAATCCAAAGCTTTTACACCAGTTATTTATCTGTGTTAAACCTTCATGGGGAAAATTTGTGTCAGTGGGAGACTCTATGACTGCTTCTAATTTGCAATCATCTGCAAGTTTAATAAGCCAGAGGCCCTTGACATTGGCCTGGACTTTAGAGTAGTAAATGCCAAAAAGGAGCGGTCCTAGGATTGATTTCTGATGGACACCACTTGTAACTGGCCTCTTTCTAGAGGTGCACTCCTCCATGATTCTAACTTCCTAGGTCCTCTCTGTGAACAAGCTGGCAATCCATGAGGTGACATAAGGGTCTATACCTAACCTCTTGAGTTTGTCAACAATGCCCAAGTGGGTATTGTGTCAAATTCCTTGGCCAGGTCAAGGTAGGCAGTGTGAACCTTTTTACCCTCATCCATTGCTTTGGTAACCTTCTCAAAGCAGTACACCTGGTTGAGTAGGCATGGCCTGCTCTTGATGAAACCAAATTAGGTTGGGTTCAGTGTCTGGAGGTTTCCTATGTCATATTGATCATTTCCATAATAATTCTTTCCATGGCTTTGCATATGAGACTAGTGAAACTTATGGGTTTGTGGTGTACAGGGTCTGTAGATGCCCCACCTTTGTGCAGAGGGATGACTGTTGCTCTCCTTTTGTGAAGCACAGAGCCTATTTGGAGGCTACAGTTAAATAACAATTCCAGAGGTCATATTAGGTCACATTTCAAGCAATTTAGAAGACATCCTGGGATATTGTCTGCCCCCCATTGATGCAGTGTTCTTAGCCTTAGAGAGAACATTAAGGACCTCTTCTCTGTTAATAGCAGGTGATGGTATTTCCTGAGGAAAGGTTGAGAGGGAGTAAAGGTAAAGGTGGAGCTGAATTTGTCAGCCAGCAGGTTTACTATATTTTCTGGCTCAGTATAGGTAGCTCCATTTACAATGAGCTCTGCACAAAACTGTGTATTGCCTTTGAAGTTGCAGAGATAGCTAAAGAATTCCTTGTGGTTGTCCTTGGTCTGGGAGACCAGATTTACATCAAATTTGACTTTGGTAGACTTTATATGTCCTCTGAGCTGTTTTAGTTTGATGAGAATGCTTTTATCCATCTGGGTGCTAAAGCTCACACATTTTGCCATGATTTTCTTCCATCTGTTATACGGCCTATTGATGTTGTGATTCCACCAGGGTGGTTTGTTATTTTTGAGCTAATTCTGTACTTCATGGTGGGTACAGCTGTCTCTATGAAGCTACTAATGTGCTTGTATTGCATTTCTGTAAAAAGTTCTGCACAGGCAGCAGTGTTCTCACTGTTTATGGAAGCTTGAATGTTTGCCGCATTATTACTTATTAATATGAAATTAGCCTTAGAGTAGTTCCTAAACAGTCCAGGGTTAGCTGGGTTTCTGGACTTTAGTTTTACTTCAAGTGAAAATATTTTGTTGTCTGACCTTACCAGAGAAGACATTACACTAGGGAGTGTGCATTACACTCCCATATTAGTGAGGACTATATCCAGTGTATCTAAATCTCTCTCTCTCTCTCTCTCTATATATATATATATATATATATATATCTATATCTGGGTTCACTGCATAATCTCGAAATTTTGAAATATTGAATTTCAAAATCCCGAGACTATGTAGCCGAAACCCCTAAATACCGAAAGACCAGAAGCGCGAAATTCAAAATCCTGATGTTCGGAGATATTGAAGTAGCACTTCTGGTGTTGCTGTTTGTTGATGGATAGGTGGAAGTTCAGGTAAGTATCTATGTGTTCGATGTAAATGCCATTTGCTGAACTGCCTTTTCGAGGACATAGTAAAGACCCATTGGGAAGCCCCCCTGCACCCTCCACATCCCCTGCTAATTAAATATACCAACTCCAAGATCCAAGAATTTACTGAGGACTCCTTGGCTGGTGCAGTGTTTCCGTTTGAAACTTTGTCTTGCTTATTTAATTTCTGCTCCAGCACACGATTATGGCCAACCTTAATATAGAGTTGGACTACAATCCAGAACCGAGGACTGCTTCTCGAGAGCAACAATGGACAGCTATAACGGGTAACTCACAGAATCCTTTATTGGGACTGGATTTTAATGTATCTGCTCCAGTATCAGCAGAAACTACAGCTAATATTCAACTTTTTACTGAAAAAATAAAACTACTTGAGAATGATTTGTTTAAATTTCAACGCGTTTAGCCTGGCAACGCAGACATATGGAGGCTTGCCTTCATTTTAAACTAATCCCCAGAGGCATGCATATTATGTATGCCAACTTATGGGAGAGTCACCCTGCCTTACTAAAGAAGTGGCAGGAAATTAACCTTGAGACTGGCTATAAATATATGCAACTTTTGTTAGACTATTTTGGCCCCATTGAGCATCAACTGCTATCACAAGTTAATTTGCTTAATGAAGAGATTAAAGATATGTTTCAAGATGACTTCTGCCAAAAAAGACTTGAATCATTATATAGACAAGTCAATAATTATGCCGTGAAGTTGCAGCAGATTAAACATCGCAAACTGCAACGTGACTATACAGACTTTTCCACTGGTAATGTCTTTGTTTGGCCGAGAGGAGCCGATCATGGTATACGAACTGAGAACCCACTTTCAAACTCTGCACCTTCGGAACGCACACTTGTAACGTCCAATTTGATTGGATCCTCATCTACAGTCCCAGTGGTAGCTCAGGTTAGTGAAACTACGGATGAAGCATTCGTAACACCTCCCGAACTGCCTACCATTGCAGATCCAGCTATGGTTTTTTCTACGCCTCTGCCGAACCAAGAAGCGAATCGCAATTTAGGGGCCATAAGGAAAGCGGGTGCTATACGTAGTGCTGCTGTCATGGATGACCCAAATTTTTTACCACTCCCTATCAGAAAAACTGTTTTCCAACGCAATCGAGCAGAGAGCTGGGAAACGAAGAAACGGAAGCTCTCTGGAGAAACTTTTGCACAACCAAGAAGAAGGCAGAGACCTTAGAGCCACTTTATTTCAACCTGTCTAGGTATGAACTAACTTTTAATGATATAAGCCTTCTGAACAGAGGACTTTCTTTTGTTCCCTCACAGGGAAGTAATTTACCTGACGTTCTAACTGATGTTCGTATGTTTGGTAGAACTGTTGCTTTAAAACTGTATTTCAAGACTGGCTCTACTGATGCAATTAATTCGCTCAGTGTTCCAAAGCATAGGAAGAAAAGTGTTTTTTCTCCTATACTACCAACTCATATTGACTGTTTTGTAAAAACTTGTGAACAAGACTTATATGAATACTTTTATGGAGGCTCAAGAAAATGTGCTTATTTTAACATGTCAGCTGATGAAAAAAGATCTTTGCGTTTTTTTATGAATGAATCTTCTCTAATGTTAAGACCTGCAGATAAGGGAGGGGGTATCATTATATTTGATACAGAACAGTATGTGAATCTTATGCTTTCTCTCTTATCTGATACCTCTACCTACTGTAAGATAGATGAGGTAAGGCTGAATATAATAATTAAACAAGTCCAAGACTCTCTTTACGACCTATTGATGTGTCGTCAGATCACAAAGGAACTTTATGACTATTTCCACAATGAATGGCCCCTTATACCCACAATAAAGGGTTTACCTAAAACGCACAAACATGTCCTCCCACCTCCATTACGACCTATAGTGTCAGGCAGTAAATGGTGTACTGAGAATATTTCAGTCTATTTAGAAGACAAACTTAGACCTGTTATATCAGAAATTCCCAGTATCTTGAAGGATACATATGAATTGTTAGCTTTCATTGATATCATGGATATAGAACTAGTGAGGGACAAGCACCTACTCATTACCATGGATGTTCAAAGTCTTTTCACTAGCATACCCAATGAAGAAGGCATACAATCAGTCAGGGAATTATTACAAATATTTCCAGTCTTTGACAATAGTCAAGTAATCAGCAGCAAAAAGTTAGTGAGTGCACCATAGGCTGAAGTCTAAAACAAGTTTATCAAATAAATCCAATGGGTCTTCTTTAAAATCCTCGTTTATTACAAAGAATAAAACTGCAGAAAGTAGCAAGTTGTAAGCGCTTTCGCGTTGTTGCCCAACGGTCTGATGAAGCGTTGGGCAACAACGCGAAAGCGCTTACAACTTGCTACTTTCTGCAGTTTTATTCTTTGTAATAAACGAGGATTTTAAAGAAGACCCATTGGATTTATTTGATAAACTTGCTTTAGACTTCAGCCTATGGTGCACTCACTAACTTTTTGCTGCTGATTTATTGTTTCTAAGGAGAGTGCTTTACCTGGCAGTGAGTTTTTTCTTTATTCAAATAGTCAAGTAATACTCATTTGCCAACTGTTAGACTTGATATTGTATAACAACGTTTTTAGCTTCAGGGGGTGCTTATTTTTGCAAGAGATGGGTGTAGCTATGGGCACCCCTGTGCTATCGTCGCCAACTTGGTGGTCTATCAGTGGGAGAGACAGTTCGTTTTTAATCATCCCAGTTTTAGTAAGATTTTGCTGTAGAAATGATTTGTGGATGATATTTTAATTGTGTGGGATGGGACGTTAGATGAGTTCATTCAGTTCAAAGAATATCTTGAGCCTACTACACATTTTCTCAGGTTCACTATAGAAGCATCGTATGTCTCAGTAAACTTTGTAGATATTACTCTAGACATTAGAAGGGGAAGGCTGGTATCCAATCTTCATAGGAAGGCCTGTTGGAAGAACACGATCCCGTCCTACAATAGTATGCACCCACGTCATATGTTTAGGGGTATTGTTAAAAGTCAATTCCTCAGAATTTCCAGGTTATGTAAAGATGAGAAAGATTTAGCCTTAGAAGCGGATAGACTGGAAAAGATCTTTATTGACAGGAGTTATGATAAATGTCTGGTTCAGGATGTTAGAAGGGAGGTTTTGGGGGATGCCCCTCCATTGAACAAGGAGAATAGAGTTGTCACCTCTATGCACAATAACTTTAAAAGGTCATATGGAACATCAAAGGATAGATTACATTTTTTAACTACTTATACTAATGATTTTCTTTTTTGAGAAATATTGTCTCCAATAATTGGAAGATTCTAACCATTGATCAACCGACTCTTGAATTGGTGGGGAAAAAACCCATTTTTACCTATAGGAATAACAGCAATCTAAAAATGTTGTTGTGTGATAAGCTGCCAGAACCGTCATGTTTGAAACCGTCCAGTTACACCAGACATGGCACCTATCCATGTAATAGTTGCAATTATTGCAAATTCATCTCTAAGGAACAACCTTTTAGACACCCCACTGTTAATTATTCCTTTGAACCTAGGTTTGAGGCCACGTGTGAGACCATGGGCTTAATATACCTAGCAACGTGTGTCTCCTGTTCAGCTTTCTACATTGGCTTGACAAAGAGGAAGCTCAAGAACAGAATATACAATCACTATTATGACATTAAGAATAAAAACGAACTAAATGCACTGGCCAAACATGTTATTCTTTTTCCTAACCATTCTTTTGTTTTAGAGTATTGCAAATAGTTGAAAAGAATGAGAAAAGTGGGGATTTTATGAATTTGTTAGAGACTAAAGAGTTACGTTGGATTTTTAAACTGAAAGCACACTATCCCCCTGGACTGAATTCCTATGTCTCTTTACGATCACATTTAGCATTGAGAAAATGATCTGTATCCATGTTTTTTGTTCCGTTTATTTTATTTTATTTCAGGGTGCATATACATTTTACAGCTTGTCCTTGGTTATAATGTTTACTTGGTATTATATGCATATTTATTGATATAAGCTTGTTACATCTCTGAAGTCTAAGTACATATTTATGTATATATATTTTATATGCTTTAATAATGTTGCACAATTTTACAAAAATTTTAGCTTCATTGTGTATAATGAAGTATTTATTATTATTAGATTAATACAGCTCTATAAATGAGTCTTAACTAGGTGAATGCCTTTACCAAGTTTGTTTTAAAGAAGGTTTTGCTGCTAGTCTTAGATGTATTGTGATTCAACATGTATTTTTTCATCATTTTTTATCATTTACTAAGTTACTCTGGGCACACCCCTGCTGAATTTTAAACTTCAATTTTCCTTTAAGAATGTTGCTTCTTTTTCAAGCTTAATTGGATAATTGATTGACTAATGATGCTCAAGTAGTCAGGATGTATTACTATTTAAGCTTGCTGTTTTTAACATTTTGTCATGGTCTGAGGAAGCGTATCATTGATACGTGAAAGCGCTTACCAATTAAAGTTTATTTTAGTTCATTTCGTGGTGAGTCCGAGGTTTTTCTTTCATCACAACTCCAAGATCACACTATAGCAAGGAAAATGGTAAATGTACCATTCTACACTGTACGGTGATCTCCATTTAAACAGTTCATAGTTTCAAAACTTCAATCTTATGGTCTCGACCATAAGAAATTCAAAGTTTTGAAACTTCAAAATTTAGAAATATATATATATATATATATATATATATATATATATATATATATATATATATATACACACACACACACGCACACACACAGACACACACACACACACACACACACACACACACACACACACCCACACCCACACACGCAACACACACATACACACACACACACACACACACACACACACACACACACACACATATACAGTTATAGATACAACATGTGCATATTCACACACACACACACACACACACACACACACACACACACACACACACACACACACACACACACAAACACACACACAGCTATAGATACAACATGTGCATATACACAGGCACACACACACACACACACACACACACACACACACACACACACACACATACACACACACACACACACACACACACACACACACACACACACACACACACTTGGATGCTTTGAGGATACAAAAGACTCAAGAAGCCTATGGCATGGTATTCAACAGCTACCTGACTATAAGACAAAGTCAGCTGAGTGTGGTGATAGCACTGAATTTCTGGATAGTCTAAACACATTTTATAGCAGGTTTGTAGAGAAAAACAACTTGGAGGCTGTAAAGCCTCTCAATGACCAAAGTGAGGCTGTACTCAACAATGCTGTGGATGTAAGGAACCAACTGAGGAAAATGAGCACCAGGAAGACTGTTGGCCCTGATAACATTCTGTGTAAAGTATTGAAAGGTTGTGCAGACCACCTCAGCATAGTCCTGACAGACATCTTCAATATCTCACTTGTCCAAGAAAAAGTACCAGCATGCTTCAAAGTTACCAACATAATCCCCCTCCTGAAAACAGCCAACCCCACCTGTCTAAATGATTACAGGCCAGTGGCCTTTACATCAAATATAATGAAATACTTTGAAAGACTGGTTAAAAGGCATTTGACTACAGTACTACCCCAATCCTTTGACCCACTGCAGTTTGCTACCAGGCAAACAGATCAACTGCTGATGCCATTTTGGTGGCACTTCACCTCACATTGGAGCATCTTGAAGAGAAGAACAATTATGCAGGCTCCTGTTCATACATTTCAGCTCACAATTCAATACAGTGATTCCCGTGCAACTTATAGAAAAGCGAATCAACTTTGGCATAAATAAAGGGGTGCGCAACTGGATCCTCGATTTCCTGACTAGAAGACCACAAAGGACTTGTGCTGGTAATGACACTTCAGGGAGTATTACAATTAACACCGGAGTACTCCAGGGTTGTGTGCTGAGTCCTCTAGTGTTCACAATCCTTACCCATGGCTGCTCTGTGAAAGCTAGCAACAACCACATCATCAAATTCGCAGATGACACCACAGTGGTGAGACTCATAAGTGGTGATGATGAGAGTGGGCATAGGAATGAGGTCAAATCCCTGACTGAATGATGCATTAACAACAATTTGGACCTAAACATCAATAATGCAAAAAAATTATTATTGACTTAAGAAAGAGCTCTGCCATGCACCTGCCCCTCAAGATCAACGGTTAAAAATTGGAGAAAGTCCAAACTACAAAGTCCCTCTGGGGTACATATATTAGAGGATCTTTCTGGGAGTACAAATACAGGCCAGCTAATTAAAAAAGGCCACCAACATTACAGTTCCTAAGAAGGCTTAGAAAAGCAAAGCTCTCTATGAATGCTCTAATTACCTCCTATAGAGGAGCCATTGAGAACATTATCACCAGTAACTGCACTGCATGGTTCAGTCACAGCACAATGGCTGAAAGGAAGAAGCTGCAAAGAATAATAAGAACAGCAGAAAAGATTGTGGGCAGTAGTCTTCCTACCTTACAAGAGTGCTTTCAAATGAGATGCAAAAATAGGTCCCACAAAATACTGAGTGACACTTCTCATCCAGCGTACGGCTGGTTCACTAACTTGCTTCTAGTAAGGTTACAGAGTATCCACTGCAGGACCTTCAGATTCATGAACAGTTTTTATCCAACTGCAATAAGACTCATTAATGCAGACGTAAATCTGGATGTATCAGACTATAAAAGATTGTTACACTCATTCTTTTTCTTTTCCATACAGTAATTCTATTTATTTATTACATACTAAAATTAATATAGTCTCATTCAAGTGCAATTCCAATCACTTCCTTTTGTGCAATATCACCAAATCTCACCTCTGTGTATAGTGTACTTTTTATGTGTTAACGTCTAGTAGTTAGTGTCGTCCACTGTAATAAATAGTGTACAAGCATGTGTCAGCTACCTAGATATTTACTTTTGTACTACAGTTATTGCTTATTCTCTAATAGTTGTCATGACTGCCTTTTTGTGTTTGTTTTTCTCCTGTAAAAGAGCTGACACTCGAAATTTAATTTAGGTAGCACTTGTGTTTCCTAAATGACAATAACATTTTTTTGTATCTGGAATATATATAATTACATGCACATTTTGTATGTGTGTATACATATATATATATATATATATATATATATATATATATATATATATATATATGTGTGTGTGTGTGTGTGTGTGTGTGCGTGTGTGTATGTGTGTGTGTGTGTGTGTGTGTTATATGTGTGTTTGGGAAACAAACCACTTGGACACCATTGTAAATGTTGCCCCTTTCCCCACTCTAGTGCAATCTCGAGTTGGTATATTTAGCTAGGAGGTTTTGGGGGGCGAAGCCCTCACATGGGTGGGCTTGATTTGCTTTGGTTGTTGTTTTTTGTGGAGCTGAGCAAGTGGTTCATTTCCTGTAGTTCCTGTTTGATGATCCGAGCATTCGTTGAATAGAGGTTTTGGCAATGTCGTCTCATTTAGTGTTTAGGGTAAGTGGGTTTTCGATTATATCAAGTAGACCCATATATATATATATATATATATATATATATAGATATAGATATACATACATCGAAAAACACACACACACATATAAAAATATCTATATAGATAGATAGATAGATAGATATAGATATAGATATAGATATACATATAGATACAGGGTCTATATTAGATCATCGAAACGGCAGAATTTTGAATGATCTAATATCAAACCCAATATCGCGAACGGTGAAAACAGTGAAGCTGCACAAAACTGAATTCTTTCCTAGGGAAAGAATTCAGTTGGCCATTGTTGTGGCTTCGCTGTTTTCAGTGATGTGATGGAAAGTTATGGGTTGGGTTAAGGTAAGTGTGTGATTGTGCGGACGTTTGGGTTAGGGCACAGGTTGGGTGAGTTAGGGTTAGGGCGTGGGTCAGGTAAGTGTGCAATTGTGGCAGAATTTGGGGTTAGGGTCGGGCTAAGTGAATTAGGCTTAGAGGGTGGGTGAGGTGAGTGTGCGATAGTGAGAATTTGGGGTTAGAGGCGGGTTAAGTGAGTTAGAGTTAGGGTGCGGGTGAGGTGAGTGTGGATAGTGATGGACCTTAGGGTTAGGATCTGGGTTAAGGTAAGTGGATAGATAGTAGTGTATGTGCAGTGTAGTGTAGGGTTAGATGTAACTTTTAAATGTATGTGTGTGAATTGCTGCTTTTTAGTGTGCTTGTGGTGTGTGTGTGTTTCTCTGAACAGCAATTTTTTTTCCCTGGGAAAAAATTTGCTGTTTTGAGGTTTCGATATTGTTAGGGTTCGGGTTTTGCAGTTTGACGATACGGCATTCGATAATGAGCCATTTCGATGATCTGATATAGACCCTAGATATAGATATAGATATAGATATAGAAACACACAGGTGTATTATTTTTAACTTGTTGCATGTTCAAGCACTGATCCGGTAACACAACTCTTGTTGTTGTTACAGCAGCGATCACTGTGAATTTCATATTAAAATGAAGGGGAGTACATTGCACTAATTTAAATGCTTAGGTCAGCAGCTTTGCTATGTACATTTAATTTTCTTATAGTTATTAGTAAATAGTATTGCTTTCTTCTAGGAAAACACTGAAATTACATCAATGTAATCTCCATTTTCACATGAAAGTTATGGAGATCGTTGCTATGGCAACAGAAAATAAGACTTGCATTAACATATCAGTGTTTTTTTAGCTATACAGCTAAATTTAATAGTCCGCAACCCACATTTTTTCTTTTTTGTACCTTCATGCCGTAGGAGTATTACACAGAGAAAAAGTAACCATTTTAAATGCCAGGATTGTCCCTTTAAGGTGCTGGCCAAAGGATGAAATGGTTAAAATTTGTACAATGTGTTCATGGTTGATCAAACAGATAGAGAAGAGTAGCCCTTCTGACATTTCTCAAATTAAAGAGCAACCAGTGTAAATAAAAAATAGCTGTACTTTATGTTATAGTACACCAATATATAATTTATTTAAATTTTAAAGCCTACTGTGCCTTTTTTTTTTTTGCTTGCCGACCATGGTGATCATCATACCTCCTTACTGTCCTCCACATTAGTCATTTTGTACCTGCAGGAGGCTATTGTCTCAATCAAAAGGTTGGGAAGTAGGATCAGTACTATTATCTTCCTTCAGGGAAGTGGTTGGTC
This sequence comes from Protopterus annectens, assembly GCF_019279795.1. NCBI lineage: Eukaryota > Metazoa > Chordata > Ceratodontiformes > Protopteridae > Protopterus > Protopterus annectens. The sequence continues at coordinate 576,496,655 of NC_056726.1, forward strand.
CCTTAAGTTCTATTTCAAATATGTCTACCTGTGACATTCTCTAGAGTTAGTGTGCAGTGGGTATAAGTGATGTGCACCTCTCCCATTTCTGAGAGAAGCAGATTATCTCAGTTAACCCAAACATAATTTTCCAAATGAAAACAAATGTAACTGCTTTAGAGACACCAGATGATTATTGCCAACTAGATGTGGGTCTCTGTTGTAGTCAACCCTTGTCAGATACCTTTTCATTAGGGTGTAGGATTTAGGCTTGGGATCTATTTGTTTTTTTTACTTGCATTTATGTTTTTACTGCAAGTATAGCATATGAGAAGGTCAGTTAATACTTTTCTCATCTTCATACAATATCACCTACATCTTCGTTCTGTAGGAATTTTGTTTATTATTCAGCTTTTAAAGCATACCCCAAGTTATATGCTTTCTCTACATAAGTGAATATGGTACTTAGGTTACTATTTATATTTTCTCATCATCTCATCAATAACACACACATCGAGGTGGAAACTAGCACTAAACTTTTTGGTGTCATCATCGATGACCAACTTAAATTCGATCTACACATTAACAACTGTATTAAGAAAACTCATGAGAAACTATGGCTCCTCTACCGCAATGAAAAATTTCTCACTAGTGAAGCTAAAGTAACTCTCTCTTATGCCTACCTCCTACCCAGTCTATTATATGGCTCTCAAATTCTTATTTGCCTCAACTACACACTCCTTGTCAATCTTGAATCTACCAACAACAAGATAGCCAAATTTGCAGTCCATCAAACTTACAAGTCACATTACTGTCTCTCATTCAAACACCTTAACTAGCTTGAACTACCTCACCAGCTTCTTTCCCTCAATTCCAGATCATCCACTCTATCCTTTATCAGCCTTTGTACTGTCCTACCCTATCATCTGTCATCTCCCACTATTCACCTGCTAGATCCCTCCGGAGCTCTAACCTAGATCTGCTACAAATCCACAAACCTAAAACTAAGAAAGGATGTATTCTCTATAGCTATAATATTACCAAGGCCTTGAGCAAACTCCCACTAGAGATCAGGTCGCTCAAGCAGCTTAGTCAATTCAAGCTATCCACTAAAGAATAACTGTTAAGCCACTGGACCTGCCTCTGTACCCACCACCCTTAAACAGCTTATCAACCCTAGCTGCACATCTTTATCTGCTCCCAACTTATGTAACTTTCTATAACTTTATCGACCTTGTCTCACATTAACTTCTCTATACTAAGCACATTACATAATTCTTATCTGCATAATGTAAGATTTTACATCTGGTAACAAAACTATTGTTAGTCCTTCTGAATGATGCAGGATTCTAAATCTGACAGACATAATGATTAGTTTACTGTAGTAAATCCTTATTTTTCATGTATATGTTGCTTTGAATATTTTCTGCAATCCAATTGTTTATTGTTTACTTATTTTTATAAATAATATTCTGTAGAACATGTAGAGCTTTTCTCCCCTGGCCTCCGCTGAAAAAGGGCTACTTAGTTCAGTCGGACAAACCTGGTCAACAAATGTAAAATAAATACATAAATAATATCCTTCATCACAATTTTGTGTGTGTTTCAAGTTCTGTTGTACATTTTTCTCTTTCTCACTTGCTGAATTTTTATCTGCTGTATTTTATTCTACTTTATGATTACTTACTTAGTAATTTTGCATACAGAATGCTATATTGTTTGTGTTATTTGCATGTATGGACCATGTCTTGGCTAAAAAGGATCCTTCAACCAATTCACAAACTTTGTAATAAGTAAATAAAAACATAAAAATGTCCCTGAACCTTGAAAAGGAAGCACTGTTAATGATCTTTGGCCTCTATGAGGAATTCTAAACAGAGTCTGTGCTCTGGGAATGCACTCCCCGATGCCACCTTCAGTGACAGCAGATCAAGCTGTACCTCAACATTCTTCTGTCTCTCTCAGCTAACTCTTCCAGTGTCCAAACCACTGATATAATTTGGGTTGTCTGTTTATCAGTCAGGGATTTATCCTTCTATGCCAATGGAAGCACCCATCATCCTATTTTTAACACAATAGTTCTTAATTTGCTTACTTACTTCTTCATAGAGGAATTTCTACAATTTCCTAGCTAATTTACCCATAGTCAGGATGAATGCTAGCGCAAGTCCACTAAAAATAGGTCATGTCTAGTGACACAAATCTGGTCAAGAAAATTAAACAAATAAATGCAAAAAAGTTAATTAAACAGACTTTTTTATCAAAATGAAATAAGCATCAGACAAAAAACTGAAACCATGTGAATATTTGCCATTTATCTATAGTGTCAGAATACCTCAAGACTACAGGGTTTTTTATCAATAATTTACTGTAGTGCATGGGACTCTGTAGTTATACTCTGAATTTGGGAAAAAGAGAACTTTGTTAAAAAAAGGTTAGTTAAGCATCTTTCAGTGCTGTTATGCCTTAGCCTCATCCTAGTGCAGAAACAATATATATATATATATATATATATATATATATATATATATATATATATATATATATATATCAGAGAACAGCAACAAGAAGATACAATGGCTTTAAAAGCTGTAAAATGTTTCAAACTGCCACACTTTTTTGTGTGTATATGTGCATGTGTGTCTGTGTGTGAGTGGGTGGAAGGGCAGCATGAAGCGAATTGCAGCTTTTTATGTCATCAAAGATAAGGGGTATTCAGAGGGGTATTCAGAAAGATCTGTAATGGTACAGCACTGCACTAAGTAACACAGAGTTTAGCATAGCATAACATGGCCTAACAACAGCATGTTGGGGAAAAGGCTGCATACTTAAGTATCACAGTCATATTAATGGTAGTCATCATCCTGCTAATGTGACCAAGCTGTGTGGTCTCATGAGTGATGTAACAGACACAACAGGGTGGCATTTCTGACATTTTGTACATTCTCACATACTATAAAATACCTCATAGCTACAATAGATTGCTTTGAGGGAAAGGTTAGTTTGTTTTTGTTTTCTTGTATTTTGTATTGTTTCATCACCTTATTCTATTTTGTATATTGTGGTGTATTTTCTTTACAATATGTTTTACTTGTATTCTGCTTTTAATTGCATATTTAAACTAGGAAAGAGACCACAACTGTGTCTGTTGTGAGTCACACAAAAAAATAATTCTCCCTACCCTTCCACCTCTGTTGTTGTGTTTTTAAACTCAACTGTCTTTTTAGTTACTGGCCCCTTATGTTAATTTCACCACATAATTCCTACCCTCTCCTCTTTCACTGGATATTGTGAGTAAGCACAAAAAATATCATTTTGTGAAATCACTTCTCTTTAGCTATTTAAATGTATTGGCCACCCCAGTGTATTCAACAGAGCCAGAATACAAAGTGCCCATCCCCCTTCCAATCTATCTTGCTCTTTTAAAATTATTGGTTCTCCATTTAGATTGCTAAAGCTTAATTTACTCCCTCATTCATATGCAACTGCTTAGTGCACACTGCATCTCTTAGGATATTAATCAATTTTTTCCATCTTACCTTTAAAATCTGCAACATCTAGTTCAAGATCAATAATTATTGGACAGCCCATGTTCTGCCTCTCAGTAGTCATTTTGAGGTTAGTGCTTCTGTTTTGCTCCAGGTGAGAGAAGGAACATAAGGACATTATTTCCTTGAGACTGCTTATCACCAGAAAGCCTGACAACTGTTTAATAGGTACTAGCTTGGAATTTGTGCTTATAATTTGCTCCTGGTGAGAGAAGGGGCAGAGTATATTGATTCCTGACTGTTTTTTTATTGGGCACTGAGTATCTGTGTTGGATTTTAATGATTGGTCTGGTTGTTCTTCAAGGCGTCTACTAGGATAAGGCTATAACAAGCCCAAAGCCTCTGCATCATGTGGAACAAGACTGTTGAACACCAAAGTGGCCTGCTTCTCATCTTGGGATTGGTGCTACTTTTTTGCTTCTGGTGAGAGAAGAAGCAAAGGAGAATGGTATCCCTGCAAGGTGAAGCTGTGGTGACACCAGCACTAGTAGCAGCCAGGCATTAACCAGGTGAATCCCCCCTTTTCATCATTTTTTGCAAGCTAAGTCTTTCTTTTCTGTAAGTACTGCTTGATAAGCTGCAGCCTAACCTAACTTCAGAATATCTCCCTAAATGCTTCATCTATAAATATTCAAGTTCAACTTATCATTTTACCCTCAAGTGTTTGGCAGTGTCCTGTATAGACACAGATACCTTGAGTTGACATCTTTCCTGCAAAATTGAAGTTTCACCAATACCTAGTTACACTCAGGTAAAGTAGTTTGCAGTGACAATCACTGTCCCCAGAGTTACAAACCAGATACTCTTGACATTAATTTATATTCACACTGCAACTGTATAATCAATAAAAAAGGGCATATTGCCATAGATACCAACTTTTCCACTATCTCCATTACCAGCCTGATGGATATGGGCATTCTGAGGCAATGCAGCATTTTCTTCATGTATACTGATAACCAGCTAATTCTCAAACAAACTGATAAGGTATTTGAAAGATGTATTCACACAATGTCACTGGAGGCAAAGCTCCTGCATAAAAGTGTTCCTAATGTCAACCAGGTATTTAGTAATACACACACGGTACCCATTATATACAGTTCAAAACAGACACATAGATCCATATATGCTGAGGCATTTAAATGTACCTTCCTAACCCCTAAAGACCTCTTAGACAAAGCATACATAACAAATACTCTCAGCAGTCCCAAATCCACTCTTTCAAACAACAACCACATCACCACATACAGTCACGTTTCATGGAGCCTCTACTTCTAAGCCCATAAGTCAGTCCACTACACAATCCAACATTCTCATCATTGGAGATGCCATTGTGATACATGCTGATGTCCCTCTCACCAGGCTGAGTAAGGAGAAAATTACAGTCAGTTGTTTTATCAGAGGCCAGGATCTGTCACATTAAGCATGCAGTCAGGTCATTGCATCACAAGTACTAGTAAGACTCAGTCATAGTCCATGTGGTTGCAAATGACCTGAAAAGTACCCTCTAGAGTATATGAAGAGAGATATCCTGGAGCTCTTGAAATTTGTGTGCCAGGCTGGTATGAACCTAGCACTGTGCACTATTTTACCTTCACTAAGAATTATGTTAAAATAAACAGAAGATGAATTTAACAATTGACTTACTTTCTGATGTCATTCTAATGGAGTGCAATATTTTTCAGCATGAAAGGAGATGCTCAACAGACCAGACTGGTTTGCCAGGGATGGTCTGCACCTCTCCCCTTTAGGGTTTCAAACATTAGATCCAAAACCACTCGACCAATTGACCAGTCTGTACACCCGACTTGAAGAAAGAAATGATTTTTATTAAAAACAGAATTTGTGCAATTCTTCAGTTAAGCACTTTTGTCCTATAAAGGTATTTTTGGGACTTCATTAGAACCATGGAATATTAGCTAAAATATTGCCCTCTCCCATAGGGCCATTTTTAGACAATGCCAAACTGAAAGTACTTTTGACATAGCAAATCAAAACCAAGAAAATCTAAAAGTGTTACTGCTCAATTCTAGGGGTCTAAACAAAAAACTCCACTCCCTTCAAGCTCTCCTCACCTTAGAGAATGCTGACACATGTGGTCACTGAGATATGGTTTAAAGTTGCAGACAGCACATCAACAGTGCAATGCTAAACTACTTTCCACATATTTAAACCAGTTACTGCACAGACAAGGACTAAAGGCGGTGGTGTCTCGATTTACATCAAAAATAAATATACCTCAAGGCTAGTCAAACTGAAAGATACATTTGAGCTTCTCCATGTTAAAATTGCCATAGGCAAAATGCCAAACCCCTTCTTTGCTAGTTCTATGTCTCCCTCTATGACCCAGGAAACCCATAACCTATTTAAACTTATTGGAAACACTCACCATCCAACCCAATACCATATTCATGGGTGACTTTAATTACTCCACTATTATTTATTTATTTACATTTGTTAACTGGGTAGTGTCCAACTGGGTTGAAAAAAAAAACATTTTATACATAGGTTACATAGGTTAATCCACCCTCCCAACCAATTTTCAGCAGAGACCCGGGGAGAAAAGCTCCACAACAAAAAGAACATTATTAAGGTACAAGCAGTAAACTTAGTTTAAGTAGTACATTACTAATAATATGCAAATGAGCTTAAAAATATTATAGCAACATATAATAACAGAAATATAATATAAACATGCATGTTTTAGGGATACAGGAATACTTTTTTTCAATATATATGAGGTACATAAGTCATGTAGCTTTACAAGGTGAGTCACTTTTGAAAGACCAAAACTGGTCATATAGTTTTATAAGTTAGGTCATCTGAAGGAACAAAGATTAATAAAGATAAAACAGATAGTGGGATAGCCCTATGTGGGATGAGCACTATTTGGGCTATCATGTGTGAGATGAGTGGGAAAAATAGGAAGAATATTAGTTGGGAGAAATACAGGGGCATAGCCAATTATCATTTAAATAGTCTTTCAGGATAGTTTTAAATGTGGAGAGGTTGGGGTTTTTAGTTATCTGTTGAGGAAGGGTGTTCCAATCTTTGGCTATTTTATGGAAGTAGAGAAAGTCTCCATTATAGTTGTGAGACTGGGTTACTTTTAGCATTAGTTTGTTGGATAACCTGAGGAGTCTACAGTTTGTGTTTGGCTTGACTAGGTTTGATAGAGCTGGACAGTCAGTAGAGTTGAATATGATTTTATGGGCAGGTGAAAGTTGTTTTAGTAATAATAGGTTTGGAGACAAAGCCAGAGAGGTAGGATTGCACTGGTTTGGACATGTACTGAGGAGGGATGCTGGGTATATTGGGAAAAGGATGCTAAGGATGAAGCAGCCAGGTAAGAGGAAAAGAGGAAGGCCTAAGTTAAGGTTTATGGATGTAGTGAGAGAGGACATGCAGGTGGTTGGTGTGACAGAGCAAGATGCAGAGGACAGGAAGAAATGGAAACAGATGATCCACTGTGGCACCTAGTGGGAACAGCCAAAATAAAAAGAAGGTTGGGAAGTTCTAGACAGTTGAGCTATCGGAGAGCAGTGCAGTGGTGTGTTCTGTGGGGTTGGTTGGTGACAAACATAGCAATTCTGTTATAGCAGGAGTCTAGTTTATTTAGGTCAGTTTTTGATAGGTTAGTAAAGACCTCAGAGCAGTATAGGAAGGTAGGTAGCAAATGGGATCTTGCAGTGGCCAGTCTAGCTTATTGTGTAAGGTAAGGTTTAATCCCATACAGGGCACCTAGTTTAGAGTGGATTTTTTTGATGGTCAGACAGATGTGTTTATCAAATTTTAGTGAGTCATCTATGGTTACCTCTAGCAGCTTGGTCTGATTGGTGGGTCCGATTTTTGTACTTTTGTTAGGTAGTATGGTGAGGGACTGGGTAGTCGGCTTGGAAGATTTATTAGAGAAAATTATGAGCTTGGTCTTATTTGGATTTAGGATGAGTTGGTGGCTGGTGAGGTACTTTTCAATGTATTGGAATGATGATTACATTTTGTGTTGGAGTTCTTGTGTGGAGTGGGCTGAGCAGATAAGTGAGGAGTCATCTGCATATTGGATGATGGTACCATGTTGGGTGGCAGTATATAGGATGTTGGTAAATATTATGAAGAGGAGGGACCCAAGTATGGAGCCTTGTGGTACCCCCGTGGTGACGGGTAATAGTGGAAGAAGCTGTTTGCCCATTTAGTGGCCTGTTATCAATTGGATAAATAACTGTGAAATCATGTTAGGGGTGTGGTATTGAGATTGTAAGTGACAAGTTTATTGAGGAGCAGCTGATGGGACACTGTGTCAAAAGCTTTTGTCATACCTAAAAAAATGGCTGAGACTAGTTGTCCTTCATTTTTGAGGGGGCTAATGGTCTCCATAAAGGTTATGAGGACTGAGACAGTACTGTGTTTAGGCCTGAAGCCATGCTGAGTGCTGGAGAGTAGGTTGTTGGAAGTGAGGTGATTCATGAGTTGCTGGTGGATATACTTCTCTAGAATTTTGGCAAGGGGGGATAGAATGTCGATGGGATGGTAGTTAATTATCTCTCTAGATGAGCCGCCCTTATGAAGTGGTATGATATGAGCGATTTTCCATAATTTGGGAACGTACTTTCGAAGATACAGCGGTTTATTAGTAATGATATGGGGTAGGCGATGGATGAGGCAGCTAGCTTTAGGTATTCATTTGGAAGTTGGTCAGCAGCTAAGCAGCAGGGTTTTAATTTACATAGGAGTTTTTTATGTAGGAAGTTGGAATGGGACTAGAGCAGAAGGAGTCTGTGTCATTAGAGGTAGGAGAGGGGACAGCGAGTGGTGGGATTGTTTTGTTGTCTAGGAGAGAAGTGATAGAGTTGATGAAGTCGGACTTGAATTGTGAGGCTAAGGGCACAGAGGAGTTAGTAGTGATGGGGACAGGGGTAGGGGTTTTACTATTACTATTAAATGGGAATCATATATGACACTAAATATGTAGGCACAGAGATTCCTGGATTTTGTAAGCACCAGCTCAGAGGACCAGATTGTCAGTAAACTGACCAGGAGTGCAAACATGCTGAATCTGGTCCTCACTAATATGGGAGAGTGCTGCACACCCTCTAATATAGTATCATGTCTGGTAAGGTCAGACCACAAAATGGTCTCCTTTGAAGTAAAAATAAAACCTGGAACCCCAGCTAACTCTGGAATGTTCAGGAACTACTCTAAGGCTAACTTCCTACTATTAAGTCATAACTACATTAGGCAGAGCCCCTCATTAACACTCTTCAAGAGAAACCTTGACGAGTGGATGGGTAACAGAAAATACACCCCTGGAGTCACTTCATTGGCTCTGCTTGACAGAGGCTCAGTTAATTAATCAATGGGGTGGCGAAAGCCGACACACTCTGGCTAGGCTTATAAATGCCCTCAGGTAGACAGCCTAGTACCTATCTATGAACCTATGAACCTGGCAAAATTTCAAGACCCATTAAACCCTGAGCACACTGCTGTCAATGGGGAACTGTTTACAGAATCCCTACAGAAGCATGTTAATAGCTGCAGACAGGCAGCTGTACGCATGAGGAAGTACGGAACTAACTCAAAGTTCACCCCTAACCCAATTCAAGTGTAACTTTGACAAATGGATAGTGAACAGGAAATTCATCCCTGGTTTAGTACCTATGTCTCTAATGCACACAGGCAGCCTGTAAATGGTTCATCTCCCACACCTCTGCTTGTACATGTTTCATTTTCCAAGCCCCTGCTTAAACTTATCAGGGGTACCAGAACTTGCCATAGATTTGGGATGCATGGCTAGGCTTAAAAAGCTATTGTGGTCATTAGCCTATGAACCTATGAACAGCACCAAAAAGATAATTTCAAATGTGATGTATAGACAGATGATTTTATAACAAATGCGAATAAAGCTTTGTCACCATGTTCCAGGAGGTGCTGTACAAGACAGGTACTTCCATGTATGTGTAAGAGCATTGGTAGAATACCAGGTAATCAAACATGAAGCCCCAGTACAAAACATACTATTATAAGGCATAATCCATCTCTTACACCTCATATTCAATACATTGTTTGATCATAGAGATGCATTTTTTAAAACTAATCTTATCATGGTATGGCATAATTTTACTACTTTTTGTACAGGGAACCAATGCCAGGTGTATAGAATTGCAGCCTGCCTTTCCTGCACTTCTTCTTTAACCACAAAGCCTCTCTCTCATCTGATGGCCAACAAAAGTTGGAGGTTACTGTCTTGACAAACAGGGACCACTTTAGGGCATCACTGTTTGCCACCATTTCTGCTACTGAAGTCTTGAAGAGGTTCAATTTAGACACCGCATTCCAAATCAGTCCACACATATGGGAGAAGCTATTTTGAAGATGGGAGGCGAAGTCTCCACACACAGTTGCATCAACTAAACATTGCCAGTACACCCTCTCTACATGCTCTGCACAGCAATCACTCTAGATAGGTGATGCAGCTCAGAACGGCATGATTATGGCTTTGACTCAAATGTCTACTTTGTGGCACACTTTGGATGACATGACTGAGAAGTCAGATGAGGTCCTGTGGACCAAGGAGCTAAGTATACTTAGAACATACTTAAGTTTGGACATGATATTTCTGCAGGACAGCCAATGCCTTACATACAAGTCTGAAAACAGTTTGCCATAGAGATTCAGGCTAAACAAGCTCTTTGTTGCAGCCACACTCTTTCAAATTTGTAACATTCCTCATTTATTCAGTATAAAATTTGTAACATTCCTCATGTGGTCCTCTACAACTATAAAATCAATTGGTGGTATCTTATAATGTACTACAGTCACTGTCTCTAAGACGTCAAATCACTCCTTACAGCTTCTGGGTGCATGTGCACAAATAGAGTTATCCTCTCTGTGATTTGCAGTTCCACTGACATGACCCAACTACGACTGTCATTCTACCACTCAACCAGACACAGACTCGGTTAACTATTTTCTTTTCCATTCACATATATTATCAAGTTGCGAATTGTAGAACATGATGTCACACACCATCCATTTGCTGTGCCCTGGCAGGAAATCAAACCTACATCTATCACTCAGTGACATACTGTTCTGCAATAGGTTACACTGTGGTCATGAAAAGTATCCAGTCTTTTGAGTGTTGCTATGATCTGCAGTAGTTTAATTTTAGACATTGCTTAATTCATACTGACATAAACTATTCATTTTATGGTACAAACCTTCCTTATTTAGATGACTATGAAATGCAGACAAATATTGACAAATTAATTTGTATGCATGCTTTTACTAAATATTTGGTGACAATTACATTAGTCATAAAATCTAGTTCAGAGCTTCTCAGTTAACACAGAATAATGATTTTACTCTTGTTTGTCCCTCAGAAGCAAATGGCAAGCAATACCATGACTGTGCAGTCACCTGCATGGATCCTAGTGAAATATGCTCATTTGCAAATTATTGCTAATGCAGTCAATCTGTACAATCATTACTCAGATACAGTGCTAATAAAAAATTGTTGTCAGTTTCATCTTGGTCATCTCACAAAATGTACTATTTTTTGTAAATTATGTTATCACCTACACTGTGACTCACCTTTAATTATTATTATAAGAATAATAATCATACTTTTTCATGAAATGCTATACTACATGGTAAGGAAAATCATACTATATGAGTTTTTACGTGATTTACTGTAAACTTTGTCTCATCATTCCTAGCTGTGTTGAAGTTCATTAATCACTTGAAATTGCAGCTGAAACAAAATTTCAGTGGCAAAGACAATACCACAACAGATGGGAAAGGAGGTAAAAACTTCTCCATTCATCTTGATGAGACAGGTAAAAGAGGTGAAAATGTCCCCATTCACATTAATGAGACAGTAGAGGCAGAGATTCATTCTTCAGGTCTGAGAGATTCCCAGTCTATTAATGCCTTAGTTTATGAAAAGTGGCAATGAAGCCATTATTGGTGGGGTATGGCTCCGTAGGAGAGATGACATGCTTCAAACTTCCTTCAGGATTTTTGTCTCAGTTGAAAACATACAGTGATAGTGAAAACCTGGAGGAGAGTTTGGTTTGCCATAATATTTTTATATAGCTTCTGCTGTAAAAGGGGAAATACACCTATTGAGCCATGTGCTAGGGATAATAGCCATGTTTTGTTACAGGGGTATGGGATATACAGCTACATTTTAGGGAACTTATTTGGAAATGGTCATGTCCTTAGAAGAAGATATCTACCAGAAAACTGTGTGACCCATACATATACCTGATAGCTGCTGAGTATTACAAGTTGATTTTTTTCTTAAAGTGTAAAGATGTACATTTTGAGGAAGAAATGTGTACAAGTTATACATTCAGTGTACTTCTGCAGTGTTTTTTGACTAAACACATGTTTTGTAGTATAGACTTTAATGTACTGCTTTGTAGTACTGGTTTTATTTACTTGGTTATTTCACACATTTCCTATTTTAACTTTGATTTAAGTGGGTTGCTATTTACTCTTACATAGGATCTTCCACATTTTGTCTTATTTTTATTTCAGTTCTATTTGTTTAAACTAAAATACATTATAAGGGGATCAGAGGGTGGGAGGTTGGTATAATGGTTAAGCTGTTTACCTTACAGACACAAGGTGTAGGGTTTGATTCTTACATGGTGTAATTGGCTAGGCTTAAAATAGTCCACAGAGGCCATTAGCCTATTACAAACTGAAGTTTGTTTTCTGATAGGTAGGAATTAGGGTATTTGCTTGTGTATGTGTTTGTACTTTGGGCACTTTCAGGTTAGTCCTGTCTTGTTTGAGGTTAAAGATCAGGAATGTGAGTGTTTCTCAGTGGCTTTCTGATGAAGATCTCTGCACCCATACTCTGCAGTTGGATAAATTCAGCTTTCTAGCAACATATTCTAAAATAACTACTGTACATCTGTTTTCATTAGCCTAGTTCAGTAGGGTTGTCACAGCGGTCCATGAAGAGAACACTTAGGGTCTAAACGTTTCTGGGTCACTTGGTTTGTATGATACAGAGCAACCTGGAGTCAGACGTGTATGTATGTATGTATGTACTCTGAAGTACAGGCTAACACAGAAGGCCTCTGGTTAATGAAGTTCACAGATAACTAGGAGCCATAGTCAAGTCCTCAAATGATGCGAACATCCTACAGAAGGGCCTCTCTGAGACAGATACCTGGTGTCAGAGCCATGGCCTCAAGCTCAATGCCAAAAAATGCAGTGTCATCCCCTTTGGTAAAAACTCTGTACCCATGAACTACCACATAGGCAGCAATCTACTTAACACCAAATGTGTGATAAGAGACCTTGGCACCCAGGTGGACAGTAGTCTCTCCTTTGATAGTCACATCACCACAGTAGTCAGGAAGTCCTTCTATGTGTCACACCTCATCATAAAAGGGTTCTCATCCAAGAAAAAAGAGGCCATTGTTCCCCTCTACTCGACACTCATTAGACCCATTATAGAGTACAACATATCGTTTGGAATGTACCTCACAAGACATCTGCAGCAGCTGGAAAGGCCACAGAAGTACCTCACAAAGAGGACTACTGGCCTCAAACAAATGCCTTACACTGACCGTCTCAAAAAACTCCAGCTTTTCTCCATAGCATATCACCTACTCCGAGGTGATCTCTGCCTAACATATAAAGCTATGTCAAACCCAGAGCTGTTGGACATGCTACACCTAAAGAAATCCCAATCCCTCCGAGCTACACGCTCTAGGGACCTAAACCTTGTCACCACAATAAACAGGACATGCTGGAGGGATAGTTTCCTGTCCCAGCGACTTCTCATACCCAGGAACAGGCTACCCATCTATGTCAAGCAAAGTCCTTCATTAGCACTCTTCAAGAAAAATCTTGATGAGTGGATGGGAAATAGGAAATACACCCTGGGGATTACTTCTGTGACTGCGCAACAGTGGCACAGGAAAATAACTTTCTTGGGTGGTGTAAGCCAGGGAACCTTGTTGGCTAGGCTTACGTAGGCCCTTGGCCTGATAGCCTAGTACCTACCTATGAACCTATGTGCCTGAAAGGGTGCCTAGTAGCCCTTTATCTTCCCCCACTTAGTTTATAGTAAAGCTCTGTATTTTAACATTCTAGTGTTTCATCTATTCATGTTGAACTGTTCTCTTGATGATGTTGTTAGTAGGAGAGGTGTTGGACTGTCAGTCTTTTAAGGTATGCCTGAGGTGGGCAGCACAGAGGTGGGCTTTGCTACTGTGCAGCTGACATAGTGCTTTGAGATACAGCCTATATTTAATTTATTGATTTGTTTACATTTATATGAGTAAACAATCCCCCTCCAAGAACTGAAAGTATTTAGCTTTTCACACAGTGACATAAACCAGTATGAATAACAGCAAGTTTGAACAGTCATAATTGTAGCTAATAACCTTTTGGCTAAATGATTCACTGAATTTACTGGCCTATTTTATCTGATGTTTGTCACACAATAGGTGTGTAATAATTCAGTGAATTATTTCTTTTCAGAAAGCATTACATTAGGAGAGTTGATAGACTAAAAACAGTGCCGTAATGCAGCAGCTTCACGTGTTTGACTCAATTTTCATTTAAAAGTATCTGAATTGTAATTTTTGGTAAAGCTATTCAGTTGCACTCTTGAAAGTACAATTGAAAGTCATAACTTGCCTGTTTGTCTAAGCAATTGTTCTGTGATAGTTACACTGCATTTCTCAATGTGCACCCACTTACAGTAATAGCTGTATTGTATATTAGCAATTACTTTAACTCCCAGTTGGTTTCAATACTTTTGGTGTTACTATTTAATAAGAAGGTTTCATTCATAGGAAGCAGTAATAGGGACATAATTTGCCTGTATTACACATCAAACTGTATGCAGTCAAAAAGGTGCCATTATTACAGCTAAACAGTGAAACCAGACAATTACACCATGGTTGTATAAAAGGACTGCCTACAATTCAAGCTAACAAAAATCAATTTTCTGTTATGAGGCTTTCTACCACAACTATAGTATGGCAAAATACAGCAGGGCACCTGATAAATTCCCCTACTCTTTTTAATGTGTTCTGAGATTCTTGGCATCCACCAGAATGTCATCAGCTTTGGTAGATGTGACCTTCAGTTTAACACCTCTTCTCATCTAAAGGACGGCACACTCAGGAATTTATAATTCCCTTGTGCTGTAATACAATGGAGTGATCTATGCCTGACCTACAAGACACTCACAAATTAAGCCCTGATGGAGCTGCTACTCATCCACAAGTCAGAAAGCAAAAGGGTTACCCAATTTAGGGATCTAGACTTAATCAGTGACTTAAACAAAGTATGCTGGAGAGACAGATATGTGTCTCAAAAGATTGTCCCTTCTTTGCAACAGGCTTTTGATTTACATTAAGCAGAGCCCTTCTCTAGCCCCCTTCAAATGCAGTTTGGATCAATGGATGGAGAATTGCAAATTCACCCCTGGGGTAGTATCTATGTCCCTTATGAATAGCTACAGTCTGTAAGATACTCAATGCACAAGCACACATTCATGGCATCCTCTTGCCCCTAAGGGCCACATATTGGATAAAATCAGTTATATTGGCTAGGTTTGTAAGGGCCCTTAAGCCATTAGACTAGTAATCTCCTATAAACCTGTGTATAGAACCCACAACCTCTACATGACAAATGCACCTGGAAGGCATACAGATGAGTTTTAAAGTAAAAGTGATGGTACCTTTAAGAGACGTCTGTGAGGTAAAGTATAGGATTTTTCCCAAGCTGATGAGCAATTCTCCTTGGATGTGCTAATGGATAAAAATTACTGACATAATGTTGCTTCATATGATATAGCTAGGCAGTCTCAACAATACAGGGTGCATCTCTTTGTGATCTAAGAGATCTCAGAATACAGTCACTGCTATTCCACTTTGACATAATTGAGTTAAGGTGGTTACAGCACAGTGTGAGATAATTAATTTTAGGGGAGTAACACTCACAGATTACTTAAATGTCTCCCTGTTACAGACTAGAAAGGCAGAGGGGCTCCACATGATAAGCCGAGGACTCCTGAATGGCATGGAAGAGTGTGGAGCATCCTTGTCATCTTGGCAAAAACCAGGACAAGAGGCTTGTAAGTTTATGTGTAGAGGTCCCCATGGCTATTGGGTATACCTTATAAGAAAAAAAGCAGTGCTGGACATAAGGTGCCAAATTAGCTAATGAAGCACACAGTATTTCTTGTAGCATCGAGTTTCACCTGTCAACTGCCCAGATTTTCAGCCTTTATTTTTTGCCTGCTTCTCATAAGATTTTTAGTCTTTGGGCAAATCATTGAGGATTGAAGTCTCTTAAAAAATAACAGATGTTTGAATTTTAGGGTTCGTGCACTTTAAAAAATGCATGCTAATGCATACCTATTCTATCAACTTTCAAAGTTATTAAGAGTAATATTTAAAATCAGTCCCAATTTTGGACCTTCGGTCCCCAGTACCTCCAATGTTCCCCAGGTTTGCTGAACTAAAGTGTTAAGAGGTATGCAGAGAGTGGCTATGAAAAAAGAAGCAAAACATAACATAGTATGTTCAGAAACAGCATGAAACTGGGGGCATAGCTGCACTGTCTCAAGTATAGTCATTAATGGAATGTAACATTGTGTAATCTCATTAATAGATACAATACAGATGGTGGTACCCTTGTGATTAATATACCCTATAATAGAGTGACGACTCCATAACACATGATCTCATTACAAGTGTTGTACCGGACATGGTGTCATAGAAAGTGAATTTTGATCCAGCCCTAATGGCAAGTAGTTCTGTGTTATAGAATGGTGGCAATGCAGTATAGACTAACATTATATTACAGAGCAGGCCAGGTCATAAAATCAGTACACTTGTATTCAGAAATAAATATATGTTAAACTAGTAAATAAAAGAAACAGAAAACTGTCTACCAGTGTTTGAACCTTGCATCACAGCCATGATTTTCTACAGAGCTACCTGCAGATCAGAAAACCATTGCAGCTGGCTAGTATTTAGTGATCTAAAAACAATAAAAAAATGGTAAAAAGAGAGAGAAGACTGATGTTCTTCGTGTTTCACTGTTGCAGTATTTACATTTGGGTAATCCTGCTGGCAGGTTGCCCTCAGTCGGCCTGAATTCCAAAGTCCTGGGTCCTGCGTTGGCTGCTATCATCCCTTCCCTGATGTCAGGGGTATAAAAGATGCAGCTGATGCCATTTTCTTCAGTCTTTCTTGCCGCGTGGTGCCTGAAGCAGAAGCAGTTCACAAGTGCCAGTCAGCCGACTCCTGAGATTTTTGTGTTCAAGTTTTAGATCCGAAGTCTTCAATAAAGCTAAGTACCTCGTTGGGGAAACTTTTTCTTGCTCCAGACCGATGTCAGAAAAAGTTAATAATTGTATTTCTTGTGGAAAGCAAATACCTCATAAGGACCTTCATTCTTACTGTATTCCTTGCCTAGGCCCTGATCACAACGTTGCTGGTTGTCGGTTTTGTGCTAGATTTAACCAACTTACTATTAAGCGTCGGTATGATTTTGCTTTAAACTATTTTGGACGCCTGTTTAATTATCCAGAAATGTTGTCAGACAGCCATCCTACTACCAGAGTTCACAAAAAATGCAAAGAAAAGGAGAGAGGTAGACAACCGAGGCCCAAAACCGACGACGAAGCTTCTCCTAAGCCAGTCGCCGGTTCGTTGGTTCTCAGTGAAGCACTTTCGCAGCCCCTGATGCCCACTACTTTAGAGTCGCAGGCCGCTACTGACTCCCACGTGGAGTCGGCCATGCCGCTGGAAACTCAAGGTATTGGAGTCTCGGATACTATTCCTTCAGATGGGTCCGGTGCCACTGAGCAGGCACCGGCTTCTGAGGGTGTATTCAGACCTAAACATCTTTACATTAAACCAACCTCAGCTTCAAAAACAAAGACTAAAGCACCTTCTAAAGCAAAGAAACAAACTCAAGAGCCACATGGACAGGCCTCTATGCCCAAAAAACAGATGCTCAAAATGGCCGAAGACTTAATTACCTTGATCAGGGGTTCCCATCCCCCTCCTGATAAGAGGCCTAGGCAAGAGACTGACCATGAATCTTCAGATCAGGTTTCTATTTCTTCTGATTCCTCTTCTGAATATTCTCTTCCCCCCTATGAGGATTCTGATGCTGAAGAATCTATGCCTTCAGCTTCTCCTCCAGAGGACTATTCTTTTGGGGAAACCTTGCATACCATGAGGGAGCATTTCCACTGGGAGAGCCAAGATTTTTCTGAATCTAAAAAGAGGCTCAGGGATTTCCTTTTGCTACCACAACACAGGCCACTAGCCATTCCACCTGTGTTAGATATTGTAGATGATGTGTTTTCGGAGTCTAGTTTTACCCCTGACTCCTTACCTCCAGCTCCTGTTAAGCCTGACAGATATTACAGGGTTCCTGACTCTCATAAATTCCTTTTTAAAAACCCTGCTGCAGACCCAGAAACTATTTCACAGGGTCCCAAAGGAGTTAAAGCTTCCGCTGCAAAAAACCCTACCCCCTCTGACAGAGAATCTAGGGCACTGGATAGATGGGGAAAAAAGGTTTACACATCTGCTACCTTGGCTATAAGGGCCTTAAACTGTCAGTTTCATGTGCTCAAATATCAGTAATGTGTCATGGCATTGCTTAAACAGAAAATGTTATTAAACTCTAAATGTGCAGAAAACAAGGAAATGCAGGATTTATTGCATGCAGCTGAACAAGTTGGAAAGCATACTTTGCAATGTGTTTTTGATTCTTTGGAGGCCTCCTGTAGGGCTGCAGTTACGGGTTCTGTAATTAGGAGGCATGCTTCGTTAAAGGAACAAAATCGGCCTGATCATGTCCAAGTTAAATTATTAGATGCACCTGTACAGCATGATACTTTGTTTGGTGTTAAGGTAGAGGAGGTGTTAAAGAAAATGGAGGACAAAGCTAAATCTATGCAAACTGTCAAAGATTTTTTACAAGTACAACCACCTAGGTTTAGTAGACACTGGCCTACAAAGAATTGGTCCTTTCCTGTGTCAGACAGACCTCAAAGGGGCAGATCCAGATGCCCTAGAGGCAGATCCCAGGTGCAAGGTTCCTACAGGTCAAAGCAATGGGGTGCTTCTACCTTAAAAGTTGGAGAAGACAAATCACAACCATACAAGAAACAGTCCCAATGACGTCCCCCTGCCGACCCCAAGCACTTATCTCCTGGCAGCACCCTTAGGGGGGAAATTAGCACTTTTTTCTCAAAATTGGCACATTATAACCCAGGACAAGTGGGTTCTAAATATCGTGTCACAAGGGTACAAGTTCCATTTCCATACCCTGCCAAAGGCAAACGGCTGGCCAGATCTGCCAAAAAATCAATGGGCAGAGGCACAAAAACAGGTCTCATCCCTCATGGACATAAGGGCCATTCAACAAGTACCAGAGCAAGAGCAGGGACAAGGATTTTACTCAAGACTGTTCTTGGTACCCAGAAAGGACAACACCTGGAGACCAATACTGGACCTATCTATTCTGAACACTTTCCTGGATATACCAAAATTCAAGATAATGACTTTGCAGCAGCTTCTGCCCATGCCGGGCAAGAACGCTTGGCTGGTGACTCTAGACCTAAAAGAGGCATACCTGCATGTCCCAGTCAGACAATTATGCAGAAGATACCTCAGATTCAAGGCTGGCTCAGTGCATTACCAATTCTCTGCACTGCCCTTTGGCTTATCTACTGTGCCCAGGGTCTTTACAAAGTGTCTGGCACCAGTATTTGCATTCTGCAGACAAAGAGGAATACAAACCCTTACTTGGACGACTGTCTAATTCAAGCAGAGAAGAAGGACATTCTTCTACAGCATCTGGTGTTTGTGAAAAAAATTCTAACATGCCTAGGGTACACAGTCAACGAAAAGAAATAAAAACTAGTACCCTCTCAAGAGATAATATTCCTGGGTGCAAGCTTAAATACAACTGCCCAGATGGCTTATCTCATGCCAGACAAACAAAGGCAACTGACTACCTATTTCAAAATGTTGGCAACAAAGGCCCAGTTATATGCAAGAAAAATTCTGCAGGCTTTGGGCTTCATGGCATCCTGCATCCTACTAATTCCGTATGTAAGACTGCATATGAGGAAACTTCAATGGTACCTAAAAAGTGTTTGGACTCAACATTGCCACTGCCTGGAAACAATGATTGCTCTCATTCCCTGCCTACAACAGGAGTTTCGATGGTGGGCAAAGGCTTGTCACCAAAACAAGGGACAGCCATTCACATTACCCCCAGCCAGACAGAAACTAACAACGGATGCATCAAATTATGCCTGGGGGGCCCACATGGCAGGAAGATGCATTCAGGGCACATGGTCCTCAACCCAAATGCATCTACATATCAATCAAAAAGAGACGGTAGCTGTTCAGAATGCTCTGACAGCTTTCAAGGACCTACTTTATCCGGGACAGCTACTGATAAAGACAGACAACACCACGGTCATATGGTATATAAACAAGCAGGGGGGCACACATTCTTACCCCCTTTGCAGACTAGCCATGACTTTGTGGGACACAGCATTAACTTACCAAGTACATCTGCAGGTGCAGTTCCTGCCAGGAAGGAAAAATAATCTGGCAGACGAACTAAGCAGAAACCTTATGGATCCCCATGAGTGGCAGCTGGATCCACAAGTCTTCAGCATGATAACAAGGAAATGGGGATGCCAAGACATAGATCTATTTGCCTCCCCTCACAACTACCAACTAAAAAGATTCTGCACAAGGACTTATCACAGACAAGCATGGAAAGTGGATGCCCTGTCTTTCAGCTGGAAAAACCTATCAGTATATGCCTTTCTCCCACTGCATCTCCTCCCCAAGGTACTCTTAAAGGACAGGAGAAGCCAAAAATGATACTGATTGCCCCAGACTGGCCCCGCCAGTACTGGTTTCCAATCCTAAAGACCTTGTCTCAATGCCCAGCTTGGCCCTTACCTCAAATTCCTCATCTACTGTCCCAGCAAAACAATTGAATCCTGCACAGCCAACTCAAGACTTTAAACCTGGCAGCATGGCAGATAATGTAGTCATACAAAACACACATCTCAGTAAAGCTGTGATGGATGTCATTTTGGAGGCCAGAAGGCCTAGTACTAGAAAATCTTATGCTGGAAAATGGAAGAGATTTTGTGCTTGGAACCAGGCACAAGGAACTGATACAGCTGTGCCAAACATTCCTCAGATTTTGCAATACTTAACTGAGATGCTGGACAAAGGCCTATCTTTTTCATCTATTAAAATTCATGCCTCTGCCATTTCAGCTCATTACAATACAGAGCCACCAAACTTTTCTCATCCCTTATTAAAACAGTACCTCAGAGGAGGCAAAAATGTAAGGCCTCCAAGGAGATCACCAATGCCTGCATGGGACCTCAACTATGTCTTGGAAAAACTCACCCTGCCTCCTTTTGAGCCAGCTGCTACTGCTGATATAAAGTTTTTATGTTGGAAAAACAGCTCTGCTTCTAGCAATAACTTCTGCAAGATGAGTTTCAGAGCTACAGGCACTCATGGCTGTGGAACCTTTTATCATTTTTTTATCCAGACAGGGTCTCTCTGAGGACAAACCCAACATTTATGTCTAAGGTGGTGTCCAGTGTGGCTCTTAACCAAACTATTCATCTGCCAACTTTTTATCCAAATCCACAGAACAAGGGGGAGAGAATTTTGCATTCTTTGGACGTACACAGACAGTTTAGATTCTACTTGGACAGTGCCAAAGTTTTCAGAAAGACAGAGCAATTACTAGTGGCATATGCTGCAGGATCACAAGGAAAGGCTATCTCAAAGCAGACTATTTCAAAGTGGATAGACCACTGCATTCATTTCTGCTACTTACACCATGGCAAGCCAGTGCCTAAGGGTATTAGGCCACATTCAACCAGAGCTGCAGCCACTTCAGCAGCCTTTCTCAGGGGAGTACCAACCAAGGACATTTTAGAGGCTGCTACTTGGAGTTCAGTGCACACCTTTACAAAGCACTATCATCTGCCACTCTACTCTAAATCCAGGCAGGCTTTGCCACTGCAGTTCTGCAGGGCCTCATAGCCGCACCTAATGTTTAGCTCCAGCCTCCCATCCATAGCTTTGGGAGTCTAGCCAAATGTAATGACTGCAACAGTGAAACATGAAGAGCATAGTACAGTGGCGTACACTTACCATAAATGTCGATGTTCGAGTGTATACACTGTTGCAGTCCAGGTTACCCACCCGCCTTCCCCCTTTTCTTCTGATGGAATTTATCTTTCCTTCTTTGATTTATACAACCAATGTGGTGTATTTGCTTGCAGATGAAGGTAAAGTTTATATTGGTGCATGTATTTATATATATATATAAATTATGGCTACCCTTTTAGGGGGCACCTGACATCTAGGGCAAGAAAAACTAAAGAAAATGGAGTCGGTTGCATCTTTTATACCCCTGATGACCTGACGCCAGGGAAGGGGCAACAGCAGCCAATGCAGGACCCAGAACTTTGGAATTCAGGCCGACTGAGGGCAACCTGCCAGCAGGATTACCCAAATGTAATGACTGCAACAGTGAATACACTCAAACATTTACATTTATGGTAAGTGTATACAACTGTACTTTTCTACTACTGCTTGAAACTTGCATCATTCAGATGCTTTCTACAGAGCTAGTAGTAAACATGTCATAAAATTATTGTGCTTGGCTACCATTCAGAAATCAGCACAAAATAAAATATGAAATGAAAGGATCAGAAAATTGTTGTTTAATAATGTTTAAGGCTTGCATTACTACTTTGCTTTCCTGCAAGGTAGCAGCACATGAGGTCATAAAATTCCTGAAAGTCTACTTTTCCCTGAGGATAAAAAGCACAGGCAAAAAGCAAAGAATGACTAAGAGTTGTTTTGAGTACAACTGCATTTTGAGATGGAATTTGGCTAACCCCGTTGAAACTTCCTGTAAGCTCCCCTCCCCAAATCCCCACAGCAAAAGCTGTGACATGCTCAGAAAGCCAAACTGAAAATATAAACAAAGACCAGAATCAAAAGAAAAAAATCTCTGGGACTGTCCCTTTAAGTGTGCAGGATTACAGTTTTTCTTATAAGAAATGAAGCAGGAATCTTAACAACTGGGTTGGGGGGGGGCTAAAACCCACAACCATCTGATCTTTTCACAATCAAAAATCAGGGTGCTACCTAACTGACTGACTCTCACAATGCATAAAAGCATAAGTTATATGTAGTGCATGGGGTGCATTGATTATGTTCTAATAGTTGGAAAAAGACAAACCAGTTAAGAGATAGAGTTGCATACGACCCGACCTTAACAATTAAGCACCACCATTAAGGTTTGGTTCAGTGCCATGCAGTAAACTCTCCCAGTGCTGTCCTGCAAATAACAGCGGCAGAACGGAAGATTTGTTTCTGCCTGCCATCTGTACCGGTAACATATCCCCGACTTCCTCCAACACACTTAGTTGCTAGAATAACAGAATGTATGTTAGCATACATTTTCTGAAGGATACAAACTCTGAAATCAATTGTATGGCTTCATTTAGTGGCTTCAGTCCTCAGTGGTTTGTCCAGAAATCACATATTTTATGAGGAATAGACCAGATATATGAAGCAATGATCTAGATGTCCTGCAAAAATCTAGACATTTGAGAGGCATGAAAGGAAAGTACAAATGTAACAGACTGTGTTACACTACCTCTGTGACAGTGCCTGAACAGTGTTTTGTCTTTTTTTCCTGTAACTAGTAGTACATGGAGCAGACAAAGCTGTTTGCACTACAAAGAATTACAATTGTGTCATCAATCATAACCTTAAATTGTGTGTTCTCAACATGGATGCCAAGATTCACCTTGGGAACTTTGTCCTCAAAAAAATATAAAAATAATAGATATAATTTATAGACAGCATTTTTTTCTAAGAGGAAAAAGGAAGAAGTTGCACCTCTTTTTGGAGAAACTATAAATCAGGAAAAAAGAATGATACACAAAAGAGAAGTGGAATAACATGTAATGGGTGAAACTTATAATGAGAGCAGTAGGAGAACATGTAAAGAAATGTATATACTGTACATTGAAAATAAAGAGAAATATTAGCAGTCAATAAGTTTAAAGAAGAAAGCATATGAACTAGAGGTACTAACAAATTGCGAATATAAAGAGGTAATCAAAGCGGTAAAACAGAAAAGTGGTCCAACTCCAGATGTCCCAGAGACTCCCCATTTTGTGGAACAGACTCCCTCTCTACATAAAGCAGAGTACCTCATTAAACCTTTCTAAGCGCAACCTGGATAACTGGATGGGGAACAGAAAATACACCTCTGGTATTCCACCTGTGCCCCTGCTGCACAGTGGCATAGGGTTCTGACATGTTGGTACATGGGCTAAATTATTGGCTAAGTTCGTAATGGGCTCAGGGCCAATAGCTAGTAACTTCCTATGATCCCATGATCCTATGATTATGATATATAAAGGTTTAAATGATAAAGAGATTAAGGTATTATTAAAAGTAATGGACAACTGTGTGTGTATTGATGTAAAAAGAAGAAATGTGTAAAGGGTTTACTATGTGTATAGATATATATATACACACACACACACACACACATATATATATATATATATATATATATATATATATATATATATATATATAAGAAAATAAACTGGAAGTCAAGCACTTTAAGAAAGACCCACCAAATCAACAAGCTACACAATATATATTGGAATCTGCCTATAGAACTACGTCTTCCATTGTCTGGAGACTTTATACATGGAAATTTTTACATAGATCTTTTTATACACCTTTGATGATGAATAAAATAAATAATAAAGATAATTTATGTAAGAGATGTAATGTAGAAATTAATGCTGACTGGGCTCATATGTTTTATGACTGTATAAAATTGAAAGAATACTGGAAGTCAGTTAATGAATTTTTGCAGGCTCTTTTTACAGATAATTTCGTTATTTCCAAATCTCTTATATTATTCAACACACCTGTACCTCAAAGTGTTAAAAAGGTTAAGCTTCCCTTGTTATGGTCTATTCTAGCAGTGGCTAGGAAAATAATAACCAGAAATTGGATTTCAGATACACCTCCTTCGTTCAATGAATTTAAAATGTTATGAATATAGTGTGCCATATGGAAATAAACACAATTAGGTCAAGAACAACTAGAAAAACATCTTATTATATTGTATGGGATAATTTACAAAATTTGTTAAAAAAATCCTAATTTCAATAGCATGGTATTTTAGTTTAATTAATTGATCTGATTGTAGTGGATGTCTTTGTAAATACTTTAGTTGTTTTGTTGAATGTTATAATCATATCTATTTTTAATTACTTGTATAAAATTGTTATGATATTTCTCTTGTATGTTAAAACAATAAACCTGTTTTGAAAAAAAAGCACTTTAAGAAATACATGTTAGATAGGATTTTACAAATCAAAGCTGTATAAGGTGTCAGTCAAAGTAGGATATGGTGATGTATATGGAATTAAGAGAAAGCAAGCAAAATATACATTAATTATGATAAAATAAATGGTAGGCAGTATAATAAGAAATGTAAAATAGTAGCATGTGATATGGTTAAGGCTTTCAACAGTGTAGAACATGACAGCATGTGAGAAATTTTAAAAGTTTATGGCATAAGTGAGAAAAATGAGAAATATTTTAAGACAGGTGTAAGAAAACATGCAATAAAGGACTGGTAGGTGGATAAGAAGGAGAGACAGTGGGGGATGAAAAAGGAGAGAAGCATGGCTGTCTGATGAGTAGTACTTTATTTTTGTTAATTCAAATGCAGTTATTATGAATTATAAAGAAATGTGGAATATGCAGTTCAGGAAATAAATGAAGGGGAGAAAATCCTAATGTTCATGGCAAATGCAGATGGTTTAGAAATTTCAACTAGGAATAAAGTTTGAATGAAAGAAAAATTAGAAAGTGTAGTTTTTTCATTAATTAAGGAAAAAAGCAAAGGTATTGAGGTATAAATAAAACTGGTGTTTCTTTTTCCGGACATGACATCAGTATATTAGGGATTAAGTTTAAAAACAGTAGGTTAGAAATGCACAATAGTGAGAATTATGAAATGAAATAGAAATATTGGTGGGTATGTGGACGTCCTTTCAAATTCCATGTAATAGTAACTTTTGTTTACTACATTCACATGCATTAGGATATCAAGAAGGTGGATATTCTTTTCCAATAAAATATGAAGGAGAATTATTGGAATGTATATTTGATATATCATGATGAATACTTTCAAAAGTGGTATTGTGTATTGCAACAAGGAAAAGGGAAGATTATAATTAATAACTTATATAATCTACTAGCTTATAAAAAATGAAGTGTGTGTATCTAATAAAGTTAAGAATATATTATGGAAAATATAAAGATTTATGGACTATAATGGGGATTGATAAAAACTAAAGAAATTATGAAAAATGGAGATAGGAAAGGATATGGGAAAAATGAAAAGAAAAGACTGGCATGAGAGAATTAAGAAGACTTGTAAAGGGAAACCAAAGGAAGAACTGGGAGAAGAAGAAAAAGAGTTTCTATAAAAGAGACTCAGGTAATATTTATGATTGCATGTAAGGACTCAAAATTTCTATGAAGGTTGCTATTAGAACAACATTAGTGAAAGATCAAACAAAATACAAAAGTCAAAGATTATCCCCTGGATTCATTAAACTCTATGCAGGAATAGTGCTATTCCTGCATGGAGCAGATCGTGCCTGTGTAGAACAGCACCACACCTTGCATATTAATGAAGGTGCACTGCTGTATTCTCCACACAGACACAATCCATGTATGAGTGCAGGGGGCATGTCCAAACATTCCTTGCACAGTACACATGCCCTCTGCACTTTAGAATTGCCATATGGCAATCCTAAAGCAAGTAACAGTATACATGGACACTGTTATCATAACATAACAGTGTCCGCAGACAAAATACAGTAAAATACACAAAAGCACAGCCTCCCACAATGGTATAGCACAGATAATGTCCAGAATAGTATGCCAGTGTACATGTTGGCATACCAAATAAGTAAGCATGTTCCTCAGAGGAGCATTTAAACCAATTCCCCCATGTATGATGTAGTTGTCCAGTTGTCCTGCCCTAACATGCAGAAAGCAATGTGCATACCCCTACAGTAAATAAAAATAAAAAGCATGTTTATTTTATTTTTTTCCATCCCCAATAAAGTTTAAGCATAGCTGAGCGGATGTTTTTATTTTTTTTTTTCTATCCCCAATAAGGTTTATGTGTAGCTGAGCGGGTGTGTGCATCACACAGCTGTGTATAGCATAGCTGAAACATCAGAAGGTGCTAAATAGAAACATACAGCCAAAACAGTCAAAGTGAAAAAGTGTCGTGATTAGAGCATTCACCTAGCATGCAGTCATTCATGGTTTGAGCTCCAAATGCAGTCCTTTCATTTTTATATGTGAAAATAGCAGTAAAAGTAACTTTTTTATAAATAGGTAGTGAACACACCTCCCAACCATACCGAATTACTCGGTTTTTACCGAGTTTTGGGGTCCAAATGAAGGGGTGTCATGATTTCCAAGTGGCACCCTTTCATTTCTGATTTTTCCCCTTTATGTTTCAATTTTTGCACTGTTAGTGATGATGTCATCACGTACATGATGATGTCAGCACCGTCAGCACTACCAGCCAGTCATAATTGAGCTGAAGGAGTTTCATTCAATATTTCCTGCTGGCAGGAACAGGAACAGAGTTCTGTACGCAAGAGAATGGAGTTATATGGTGGATACTTGTTTATGCGAGCGAGCGGGAGTTAGAGTTTTATATGCGAGAGGGAGTACTTGGTCATGCAAATGGGCGAGAGGGAGTAATTCCAAATGGGACTAAATTCCAGCTGGCTGCCGCAAATGCTGTCTGTTCTGGAGACAGCTAACGGAAATGCGAGTGTTTTATGGAGAGAAGAAGGTAACTGGCTTAAGGTGTGTGTGTGTGTAGATATATAGCTACATTTCTTTTACTGATGGAAAGCAGCAGATTATGTAAGCAAGTATTTTGCTAAGAGACGAGGCCACATCTGGAGCTTGTGAAAATAAAACATAAAGCTAGTCTGCTATGAACTACACATTTGATGCGTGTTTTTTCACCTTGAATTTTGCATCACTTTGTATTTTATTGTTGAACAATGTCACATTTTCCTTCCATTTGAAAACTGTGTAATTACTGCAGCAAAGTGAAAACACTGATGTCCACATCCAACTGGAAAGGGATAGCAAACATTTTTAATATGATTCAGCAAGCAGCGATTAGCTACTTAAACTAAAAGTATAAGTTTAGTTCAGATAACTGTGTGTGTGAGTGTGTGTGTGTGTGTTGGAATACCATTTTTTTTGCCCTGACATTGGCTGGCTTGTTGGCAAATAATCAAACGTCATGACTAAACTTGTTGCATTCATCCGAGCCCCCAACAAAGACACGCACGCACGGTTACAAACTACAGTGCATTGCAACACAAGTAACATTGGTCTCCATTACAGACAGTTGTATGGTTTACTGATCTGCCTTATGCCCAAGTTCAGAAGTGGGCTGAAATTTATGGGATTGGTAGATGAAAAGTACAATTGAGGCTCTACCTATTGGATATATGTCCCATTCCAAGGTTATAATACTACAGCGATGGTGTTGCTACGTGACCGCCTCATAGTGCACACAACCCATTTAAGGTACTGCAGTGTATCATACCTCTCAGTTGTGTGTGTGTGTGTTTGAAAATGCCCCTGTTCAATATACCTGGTGGCTAGATGTACTCAGGCCCAAACCCTGTACCTTTAGTACAGGGCAAAAAGAGCCTAAAGTCCCTAACCACCACCACTTGTGAGCTTTTCCTAGTTTTTTTGTGCTAAGAGTTGAGTGCTATAGTGAGAAGTGAATTTGTATTCCCCCAGGTATTTTCTGCTAAGAGTTGACAGCTATAGTGACAACTGAATTTGTATTCCCCCAGGTTCTTTCTGCTAAGAGTTGAGTGAGAACTGAATATGTATTCCCCAGTATTGTGTGCTAAGAGTTGGGAGCTATAGTGAGAACTAAATTTGTATTCCCCCATTATTGGCTTTGTTTGTCCAGGTTTTTTGTGCTAAGAGGTTGAGAGCTATGGTGAGAAGTGAGAAATGAATTCACTAAATGATAGCCAGTAAGTTTCATTCTTCCTATTTTTCAGGAAGCTGCTGATTCACCATAGTGGTATGGTACACTGACTGTAGTACATAGGATTGTGGGTTCAAGACCTACTAGTGAAATGCATGGTGGTAACACAACATTTTATTCCAGCAACTTTACAAAATTATACAAGCAATGTTTAAAATGTGTCCCTGGTTTTTGACCATTTGCCCCCCCCCCCCCCAAAAAAAAATGAAATTGAAAATGTGTGAGAAGCTGTGCAAGATGCCTATGGCTTACACTGCTGTCATTCTTTTTATAGTGTGGGTGTGGAAGTAGACTTTTATGATGGAAAATGTTCTGAATTGGGCAGTTTTGGCATTATTGATTCATGCATTTTGTTTCATTGCCTTCAGTAAGTCTACTGGAAAAATGTTTAAACAATAAATTTAAAATGCACTCTGTCTAACAAGTGTGCTGTATTATACAAGGAATATAATTTAATAAAGTCAGGAAGGTGCATCAAAGAAAAAAACACATGTATGTCTCTTGTTTTGTCGGGGGCCAATGATTTGAAAACAGCCCAAAGGTAATCTTTATCCACCACTGGCCAGAATGCTAAATGCCTTTTCTTTGGATGTGGTGTGGGTTTTAATGCTATTTCAATGAATGTAAGTTTTAATGCCAAGTCTATTTTTATTGTGAAACAGTATTGCTTTTACTGGATATCTGTTAGTGTTTGTGCATTGCTGTGCTGTAAAAATAAAAACCAAATAATCATTGTAGAAGTAAAGCAGTATGCACACATTAGTGTTTATAGTAAATGGGGCGAAATAGCCAGATAATGGGATAGCGGAGTGGCTGCAGGGGGACTCTGGTGTCATATTTTGGTTGTCTGTTCTTCAGTTTGCATTTGAAAGTTGGTATCCCACAATTCCATTGGAGTGGGCGGGGTTACATAATTATGTATGCAAATCAGATGTTAATCAGTGTACAGATTTGTACCTATTTTTCATGGGCCTTGTCCAGATTTTTGATGTTTCTAGGTTGAGAGGTATGGTAGTGAATAACATATATTTGTTAACCAGGGTAGTGTAGCATGTCCAAATGTGAGGTGTCAGTGTAGTAGAGATGTGAACCCCCATATGAACACAAGTATCCCATAAAGTATAGCCACAAAAGAATATAATTTAATGAAAGCACATGGGGGAAGTTAGGGAAGGGAAACATACATATCATAAAATGTCATTAAGAAGAAATCAACCCCACAATCCTGATAGTCCATAAAATGAAAGCTGAACAACACTAATATGTGCTCAGCTATGCTTAGCCTGAGTAATCATTGCTTAAATTAGTGTGCTTAGCAATAATCAGCATAGCTAAGTGGCTTTGCACACTGGTAAGCAGTGCTTAGCATTTATTCCTTTAAGCAATGCCTATCTGTGGTAAGTGAGTTTGTCCATCACTTAGCTTAGTTCGATATATTCAAAACCATCCAATCACTGCAAAATGCAGGAAATCAGCCCTGTTTAAACCTTGCAGGTGGGAATACAGCCCATAACCAGTTGTAGCTCATCACTGCAGGCACTATTGCTGGTGTTGGTGAAGATGTGCACTTTCAGGTGCAGCACTGGGGCATTCAAGAGCCCAGGATCATGGTTGGACTCCTAGTACAAAACCATGAAGGGAGATAGCTGCAGGACCAGTACCAGGGCTCTCAATACAAAGCGGAGGCCTGGAACCGTCTTACACATGACCTCAACAGTGCCACTGGCATCCCTCAGACTGGTGAGTGGGTCCGGCACCACTTTGCTGACTTGAAGGGTAGGAAGAGGGAGCTCTTGGACAGGTGGGTCTAAGATGCATGGGCAAGGAATGTCCCAGCTGTGTGTAAGCATCAGCATCAGTAAGTGTTTTCCAAAGTACAGCCTGTGTATGTGATGGATAGGTATGCATAAATATTTCTCTATCTTCTGTACAGCTGCAGAAGAGAGGGCCTTGAACATGGACGTCCACACCAGCAGGCTGCTAGGGCTGCATCACGAGGCTGGTGAGTACAAAGCTAGCTTGTAGTATTCATGGCAAATAAATAGAAAGGGGTAGAATATCACCTGTCAGTATTTAAAAATGGGTATGGTTTGTACTGAATAAGTGAGACATTAGCAGAGTAATAGGGATGTACAGGGTATATTGCAGACACCTTCAAACTAGGGGCTATAATTGACACTCCGGCTGACACAGACATCCTCCAAAAGGGTCTCACTGAGAGAGATACCTGGTGTCAAAACCATGGCCTCAAGCTAAATGTCAAAAAGTGCTTAGTCATCCCTTTTGAATGAAAAAGTGCCCACAAACTACCACATAGGTGGTAGCCTCCTAAATACAGAAAACATAATAAGGGATCTGAGGACCCAAGTAGATAGTAACCTCTCCTTTGATAATCACATTGCCAAAGTGGTTAGAAAATCCTTCTATGTGGCCCACCTAATCACAAAAGGGTTTGCATCCAGATAGAAAGAAGTCATTGGGACCCTCTAAACATCACTCATCAGACCCATCATAGAGTACAATGCCCCATTTGGGATGTACCTTACAAGACACTTGCAACAACTGGAAAGACCACAGAAGTTCCTCACCAAGAGGATCACTTGCCTCAAGCAGATGCCCTATGCAGCTCGACTAAAGAAACTCCAGCTGTACTCGGTTGCATACCGCCTACTCAGAGGTGATCTCAAGGCCAAGCCATGTCCACCCCAGAATTGATGGATATGCTCCACCTAAAGAAAACCATATGCCCTTGAGCCACACGGTCCAGGGATCTAAACCTCACCATAACAATAAATAGGACGTACTGGAGGGATAGATTCCTGTCTCAGAAACTTCCCATGCTCTGGAATAAGAATCCAATCTACACTAGGCAGACCTCTTCGCTAACCCTCTTCAAGAGAAACCTTGCCGAGTGGATGGGAAACAGAAAGTTTACCCCAGGGATCACTTTAATGGCTCTGCTGGACAGAGGCACAGGAAACTAATCTAAGGGGACGGCGAAAGCCAACACATTCTAGCTAGGCTTATAAATGCCTTCGGGCAGATAGCCTAGTACCTACCTATGAACCTATGAACCTATATATCAATAAAAGTGTCAGTACCTGTCAATAAAATTCAAAACCCTGGACTGGTCATGTTTAGTTTGGTATGTGGTGGTATGAATTGAAATGTGTACTGTTTCTGCACAGCAACTTCTTCTTCTTCTTCTTTTGGCTTTTCCTGGTTAAGGGTCGCCACAGCGGATCACTTGTCTGCTCATGATTGGCAGTAGAGTTTTATGGTGTTGAGTTGCCAGCCCGGTGCCCAACCTTCCACAGAAGGCACACACATGCACACATTCACTCCTAGGGCCAATTTAGAGTGTCCAATCCACCTACAACATGTCTTTGGGATATGGGAGGAAATCAGAGCAACTGGAGCTCTGAAAACATTAAATAATCAAGGCTCATCTGACAAATATTGTGGAGTTGTAAAACAGGAGATTAACTATATGAAATGTCCCATGCACCAAGATCTGATACCTGAATAGTAATATTGTGTTAGCCAGTGTTTTCCAGACTGTGCTATGTCAAAGTATGAATGCACAGTATAAAAACTATCTGCCATGCATGAATGTCAGAATTACAAGGTCAGATTATACAACCAAGAGGGTATTGGGCAGAAAACAGTCAAATACAAAACAGCAGTTTCTCAATAGCTCATTCTGATGAAACACAAACTTTGTTCTATTTTATGCACAAACAGGCACGGTTTGAATCCCAGGAGCGGTAGTAAACTGTATGCATATCCAGGAATATGTGAATATGTGTAGAAACAGTCAGGTAGTGTTAACAGAAAGTTCCTCCAAAGGTCTGCCAGGTAATAGAAGGTATAAAGTAGCTATAAGAAGGTTGTAGTTATACTGTGTCCAACACCCACGGTCCAACCCCAAGGCTGCAAATGACAGCAAGATAAGTACATACACAAAGTAGTGTCCTTCAAGAAATGCCCCTCAAATGTCACACTGTCACAGCTATTGGTCACTGCCACCAACACCCAGGGTGACTGATAGAAATCAAGGTAGAGTATGGCAGTAGCACACACACACACACACACACACACACACACACACGCACGCGCACACACGTGCACACACACACACACACACACACACACACACACACACACACACACTCACACACACTCACAGACACACACACAATATGAGTGCAGATATGTAACCTTGACTATGTGAATATGGGTAGAAAGAGTCAGCTAGTGTTAACAGTAATTTCCTCCACACATCTGTCAGGTAAGAAAAGATATAAATTAGCTGTAAGAAGGCTGTAATTATACACTGTGTACAACACCCACCGTCCAAGCCCAAGGCTGCCAATGACAGCAAGATAAATACATACACAAAGTAGTGTCCTCCAAGACGCTGTCACAGCTATTGGTCACTGCCGCCAACATCCAGGATGACCGATAGAAATCAAGGCAAAGTATGACAGTAGCACCCACACACACACACACACACACACACACACACACACACACACACACACACACACACACACACACACACAAAGTATGAGTGCACATATGTAACCCTAACCATGTGAATATGGATAGAAACAGTCAGATAGTGTTAACAGTAATTTCCTCCTCAGGTCTACCAGGTTAAAAAAGGTATAAATTAGCTGTAAGAAGGCTGTAATTGTACACTGTGTACAAACATACCACTACGCAACCCAAGGCCATAGGTTGATGTAAATTGAGGTAATACCTGGAGAGTAATGATTAGAGTAATCATCATTAAAGTTGTGAGCAATTGATTCCTATACAGTTGTTAATTGACATTTCTTTCTTTCCCCTACCCTATCAGCACCAATAATCTAAACGCATAACTCAATGGATATGTTTTTCACCAAACCTACTGTTGGGACATGTGTCCTATTGTTCTACAAATATTTAAACATTTGACTATTAATGTTCCCTGATCAAATGCTAACATTGATGGCCTATTACTATCAATGTAACCTGCATGCTGTTATAATGCCCACTGTGGTTCCATATATGCATGTGTTCTGTTTGCTGTGTAATGTTACAAATCTGTTGTTTTGGGTTAATGGGAATACCTATGCATGCTGTTATAACTAATCCCGGAATGTGTTTTTCATGACTAACCAACATATGTTATCAAACTGCAACTCCATAGCATATCTGGGAAGGTCGATCCCAGCAGATCCTCCTGTCTCACCTCAACTGGCCATGGCACTGAGCTCCAGCACATCTGGGACCCAACCCGGGACCTCCTTGTCTGCTGGTCCTGTGTCACCTTTAGGTGGAACTGCCTCAGGTGATGGGGCCTGCCCCCACCCCCAGGAGCAGGTGCAGACAGGACACTGTCACCTGTCATCAGGTTCGGGGATTGGTGAGTAGCGAGCTTCAAAAGGAGTTTGGAGATCTGATACACCAGTTTGAGGGTCATGTGACACATCTTGAGGGTCAGCCTGTCCCTCCTGCTCAGCCCCCAACACTGCTACCTATGAGGCTGGATAGCTGCAGTGGTGATTGCCCATGGGTGGGGACCTCAGTCCCACTGTATCCATTTGGGAGCTCGTGGGCATCTGATTCCCAACCTCCCTCCCCATCCAAGCTGTTTACCCCCCACATGTCATATACCACCCCTGTCTGCTGTCTTGTCTGTCTTTTTACCCAATCTACCTCCCCAAATATACCTACTATCCTTCCCCAGCATCCCACTCTCACCTTATAAAAAAAAAAGGGAAATCTGTTCCCACAAAAAAATGTCACCCCATCCATAGCTGTCCATTTCGCACATGTGTCCACTGGACACATGTAATCTGGTCTAATTTGCTTAACAACACATTACTGCTGCCCTCACCCCTCTGTAAGGGGTTTGAGTGTTCAAATTCACCTCCAGATTCTGTACAAATGCACAGCTTTTGCTATATTAAAAATGGGCAACTATGGACCTTCCCTACACCCATCCTGCACATCCCTAGCTATCTGTCACATTGTTTTCCCCTCTGCATGACCCCTTTTTCACCACTTTCCTATCACCCCTTTTTTCTTTTCTTTTAAAGAAATTAGTGGGGGGTAAGTGGGAGTAAGCAGCAGTAAGCAGCAGCAAGTAGGTTTGCACAATGCTAAGCAATGCCTACACAGATTAAACAGTTTCCCATTTAACCATGTGTTGGCATCGCTTACCATCATGCAAACCCACACAAACCAACTTACAACTGCTTAAAACTGCCTTAATCACCATGTCTCCATCAGTCACTGTTCTGCCCAGCAACAAAATAATCAGCCCTGCTAAGAAATGAACCCAGGACCCCGTACACCATACTCAGAGTAATTTACTACTACACCATCTGAGAAGCAATAATGAATGCTGTTTTTTCAAATATATCATTCAGTACAGGTACAGAATAGTAGGGAACAAACACTGTGGAATCAGTCATGTTTAGTTTATATAAATATTCACATATAAATGTGTATGGTGATAGATAAATATTAAAAAGCATATACATCAGATATATGGAGCTATACATATAAAACAAATATGTATAGAATATATACATATATATTGTTATATAAACATATGTACAGATATCCACTGGGGATGCACAAGCCAGTGCATTTCTTTGTACCAGTCCAAAGCCCGGATAAATGGGGAGGGTTGCATCAGGAAGGGCATCCGGCATAAAATTTTGCCAAATCATACATGCAGACAACAGTACAGAAATACATATGGGATTGGTCGAGGTCTGGGTTAACAACAACTGCCACCAGTACTGTTGGCCAACAGGGTGCTGGTGGACATTGGGCTACTGTTGGCCGAAGGAGGAGAAGAGGGGAAAGGCATGCCTGAAGGAGGTAAAGGCTAGGACTGTGATAGTGAGGGTCAGAACTTTGAATGTTGGCAGTATGACTGGTATAGGGAGAGAGCTAGCTGATATGATGGACCAAAGGAAGGTTGGTATATTGTGTGTGCAAGAGACCAGATGGAAGGGGAGCAAGGCTAAGTGTATTGGAGGTGGATTCAAATTGTTTTATCATGGTGTGGATGGGAGGAGAAATGGTGTAGGCATTATCCTGAAGGAACAGTATGCTAAGAGTGATTTGGAGATGAAAAGAGTGTCGGATAGAGTGATGTTTATGAAATTGGAAATTGATGATGTAATCATGAATGTTGTCAGTGCATATGCTCCACAAGTTGGGTGTGCGATGGATGAGAAAGAAAAATTTTGGAGTGAGTTGGATGAAGTGGCAATGACTGTACCCAAGGGTGAGAGACTGGTGATTGGAGCAGATTTCAATGTGCATGTTGGTGAAGGGAACAGAGGGGATTAGGAATTGATGGGTAGGTATGGTGTTAGGCAAAGGAATGCAGAAGGTCAGATGGTAGAGGATTTTGTGAAAAGGATGGACATGGCTGTGATGAATACATATTTTAACAAGAGGGAGGAGCATAGGGTGACATACAAGAGTGGAGAAAGATGCACACAGGTGGATTATATCTTATGTAGAAGGGCCAGTCTGAAGGAGACTGGAGACTGTAAAGTGGTGGCAGGGAAAAGTGTAGTTAGGCAGCATAGGATGGTGGTTTGTAGGATGACATTGGTGATCAAGAAGAGGAGGATGAGTGTGAGGGCAGCACCAAGGATCAAAAGGTGGAAATTGAAAAAGGGTAATTGTGAGGTGATTTTCAGGGAAGAGTTAAGACAGGCACTGGGTGGCAGTGAAGAGGTACTGAATAGCTGGGTAACTGCAGCAGAGCTAGTAAGAGAGATTGCTAGAAAGGTGCTTGATGTGACATCTGGAAAGAGGAAGGAGGACAAGGAGACCTGGTGGTGGAATGAAGAAGTACAGGAAAGTATACAGAGAAAGAGGTTGGCGAAAAAGAAGTGGGATTGTCAAAGAGATGAAGAAAGTAGACAAGAGTATAAGGAGATGAGGTGCATGGCAAAGAGAGAGGTGGTGAAGGCTAAGGATAAAGTGCATGAAGAGTTGTATCAAAGGTTGGATACTAAGGAGGGAGAAAACGACCTTTACCGATTGGCTAGACAGAGGGACCAAGCTAGTAAAGATGTGCAGCAGGTAAGGGTGATAAAGGATAACGAGGGAAACATACTCACAAGTGAGGAGAGTGTGCTGAGGTGATGGAAAGAGTAATTTGAGGGGTTGATGAATGAAGAGAATGAAATGGAGAGAAGGTTGCATGATGTGTGGATAGTGAATCATGAAGTGCAGTGGATTAGCAAGGAGGAAGTAAGGATAGCTATGAAGAGGATGAAGAACAGAACGGCTGTTGGTCCAGATGACATACCTGTGGAAGCATGGAGGTGTTTAGGTGAAATGGCAGTAGAGTTTTTAACTAGATTGTTTAATGAAATCTTGGAAAGTGAGAGGATGCCCGAGGAATGGAGAAAAAGTATTTTGGTACCGATTTTTAAAAATAAGGGTGATGTGCAGAGCTGTAGTAACTACAGAGGGATTAAACTGATCAGTCACAGCATGAAGTTATGGGAAAGAGTAGTGAAAGCTAGGTTAAGAGGGGAGGTGATGATTAGTGATAAGCAGTATGGTTTCATGCCAGGAAAGAGCACTACAGACGCAATGTTTGCTCTGAGAGTGTTGATAGAGAAGTACAGAGAAGGTCAGAAAGAGTTGCATTGTGTCTTTGTGGAGTTAGAGAAAGCATATGACAGGGTGCCTTGAGAGGAGTTGTGGTACTGTATGAGGAAGTCGGGAGTGTCAGAGACGTATGTAAAAGTGGTACAGGATATGTACGAGGGTAGTGTGACAGCGGTGAGGTCTGCAGTGGGAGTGACAAATGCGTTTAAGGTGGAGGTGGGATTACATCAAGGATCAGCTCTGAGCCCTTTCTAATTTTTAATGGTGATGGACAGGCTCACAGACGAGATCAGACAGGAGTCCCCGTGGACTATGATGTTTGCAGATGACACTGTGATCTGTAGTAAGAGTAGTGAACAGGTGGAGGAGACCCTGGAGAGGTGGAAATATGCTCTAGAGAGAAGAGGAATGAAGGTCATCAGGACTGAGACAG